>NW_024426885.1:77005342-77274224 GCF_017311325.1 Ursus maritimus | reverse complement strand
AGGTGCCTGATATCCTGCTGTGCGTCTACGCAGTCATCTGACTCCTATCTGAAAGCAGTTTCACGAGGCCCTGTTATTATCTGTTTCCTCAAATAGTCTGACGAAGCCTAAACTACTTGTCCCAGGTACCACAGTTCCTCTGTGGTGTAAAGATACTCACACAGGCCAGGCCCCACATGGCTGGTTTTCACTCTCCAGCCTGCACTCTCGTGCTCCCCCACCCCTTTCCACTTTCCTGAGTCTTGAAGTTTGTGCATAAATTGACTGAGTCTCCATTTCCTGCATTAAAGTCAACAAATGGTACTACCCTTTCTCTAGACATTTGCTTATCACTAAACTACCATCCTTTTGTACAGTTCCCCATATGGGGGGGGCTGTTGTCTCAAGATAATATCGTCATGTACTTCATGCAGATCTAGGCCTCTCTGCTCTCCATAGGGATCTATTAGCTCCTGCTTCAGTTGCTCCTTTGAGGTGATCCATTTCACCTTCTTCTTCTTTTTTTTTTTTTTTTTAAAGATTTTATTTATTTTCAGAGAGAGCACAAGCAGGGGGGGCAGCAGGCACAGGGAGAGGTGGGCTCCTTGCTCAGGGGGACCTGAGCCAAAGGCAGGCAGACGCTTAAGCAACGGAGTGATTCAGGCGTCCCACCAATTCACCTTGTCTGATTCAGGAATCTTCTCTCCCCCATTATAGCAAGTCTACCAGAGCACTTCCTGCAATGGGAAGCTTCTTCGTGTGATACTCCTTCTGGCTTTACATCGAGTCTTAATTACCAACACTGTGAATTCTAATTACTGGTGTAGTTCTTTCCTGGACAAGTCAGAAGGAATTGTTTCTTCGTCCACCAGAAACAGTGCATGGTGGGCTGGCTCCAATTTGGCTTGAGATGGAGCAATTAAGGCTATTGGCATCAAGTGCGTGTGTGAATTAGGAGGAAAAGTCAAAGTTTGCTTCAAGGTCTGTGTCTTGTTTATCGTTGTGTCACTGGTACCTAGTAGAGTTCTTGGCATGTGGTGAAGTCTCCGTAAATGCAAACACATAGGATGTTTGCAGTAATCGTCTCCCAGCTCCTGACTTCAGACCAGCCCTTAATTCACTTAAAACAGCTCTGTTGAATTTACTCAGTATCTAATAAACCCCATCGAATCTTTTAGGACAGTTACTGAGTTTTCCCTCTTACCCACACTGAATATCCTCTGTGGCTTCATCTTTTCTCCAGATTGTATCCCACTTGAAACCTAGTCCCTTACTTACCCTACAACCTTTGATGGGTACTGTGAAGACCTCACAATAAGACTGTAGTGTGATGTAAATCATATATACATGAATACCTGTGAAGCCAGGCAGAACTGTGATAGCCACGATGGAGACACAATCAGAAGTCTCTCTCTCTCTCTCTCTCTCTGTCTCTCTGTCTGTCTCTCTCTGTCTCTCTCTCTCTCACACACACACACACACAGATTGACTCACTGACTGAGTTCTAGCTGGAGTGAACTGGAAAGTCTTCATGGAGAAAGTGATCTTTGAACTGGGACTTGGAGAGCTACTAGAGTTGTCATAAGTAGAGAAAAATAATTGGATCCAAGAACTGAGAGCAGGGAAAGAGAGAGTGTGTTTGGAAGCTGGACATTAGAATCATGGGATGAAACAAATGTGTTTAAGGGATTGTACGAGATGAAACTAGGAAGGTACTTTGCTCTAAATATGGATTAAGTGCAAGGGTGGAGGTGTTTTGCTTTATTGGCAGTAGGGAGCCATTTAATGTTTTGTGTGTGGAGTGACAGGATGAGGATGAGTACTTAGAAAGGTCCAGCAATGACTAGAATCGATTCTCCCTCTGTTTCTCTGCAAGTAACTCCCCAAACGATGGTGTGATCTTTACTAAACTTCACTAAACAGAACCAGTGGCGTTTTAGTCTTCTACAACTCTGCTATTACCTGTGGGTCTTCTGCCCCTCACCTTCACTCTTGGTCCCTATTTGGATCTGAGTTACACAGAAAGCCACCTGTTTTGTAGGGGTTCCTTCCCCCATTTCTTCCTGTTCTTTCCCCCACCATACCTGGTCTTTGCTTCATGCTGTGGTTGTTTCCGATGACTTCAGGTTTGTTTATTTGCTTGGGTATTCCTGCACCCTTCCTTGCAACCCCCAGCCCCCACTACCGAATTTTATTGAGCTAGGTGTCTGCAGGTTTCTAAATAATTGCCCTTTGGTTTGACAGATGTAAGATGATACAATGTATCGGGAACAAGGACTGCATGGGGAAAGACTGGGACACTTGGGGAATTCCCTGTCGCCATAGCCCCCAGCCCTAGCTTTGCACCCCCAGAACTTGTTAGTTATCAGCTCCTAGGTTTTAGTGTTTACAGGCTTCTGGCTGGAATTCTCCAGATGCTGAAGTCCTCCTCACCTCAATTATTAATCAATGGAAATATATATTCCCTCTTGTTCTTTTGATTTCCAAGTATTTAATGACCATGGGTAGGGTGGTTAAATGGGACAGAAAAACAGAATGAGGAACGCAGATACTCTTACCCCAGTTTCAGAAGCATGTATGTGTCCGTAAATAGAACCCAGGCTTCGGAGTCAGAATGACAGTAGCCCCACTAATGTGTGACTGAACAGTAAACTTAGTCTCTTTAAGACTCTGTTCCCATATTGATAGAAAGGGGATAAGAATATATCACACAACGAATATAGGATAAACTAACATAAATGCAACAGACATCAAGTTCTTATGTCCTAGAGTAAATGTTCAACAGTGGTACTCAAAATCATCCCATTAGTATCCTATCTGTATTAAAAATATCAACATTCATTTGGTCCTTGCAGTATCCTTAACATTTGAGAGTAAAAATTATGATAGCTCATGTTTTCGTATTTTCCAAAAGTCACCACTTGGCCTTATTGGTTACTTGAAATGAAGTATAAAGTTGAGCAGAATGTAGAGAATTGTAAGCCAATTCTGTTGGTTTCATTGAGGTAGCTGCCATGCTGACATGGTGACACTGCTAATGATTTTTCTAAGTTTATAATGCAATGATTAGCTGCAGTGTTCAACTTTACAATCCATTATCTTAATAGAATACATACTTTTTCTAGGCAAGAAAGTTTACAATATCACCTCCATACTTACGGTGAGGAAATTAATGTACAATGGAGACTTCATTGTATTCCAGATGCATTGGACACAACAAATGGCCTTTTCTAAATATGAAGCATTTGTCTCAGAACATTCTGGCAGTTGGAATTTGACTTCAGGCTCACATGTGCCTTAATAATGTTGGGAAGAAGTTGTGGGCTGCATGGACCCCCTCCAAGCATCTGATCTGTCACTCTGCGTGTCTGAAGGATCACAGATGATTCAAGGATTGGGAGATGGGGGTGGTGGTAAAATGAAACTTCTGGGAGCACTTGAGCCTGTAGTAAAGCACCCTTATGGTGTGAGCTGGCACTCTCAAATGTGGAAGGTGAAGTTCTAGTGTGAGCTCGTGACAACTTTCCTTGTCCTTCCTCATGCATTTAGCCCTCAGAAGCTTCCAGTCCACTTAGACAAAGTATGGATCAATGGAAAGTTGCAAATGAGACCCACCTATTCTCTGAAAATGTTTCTTGCAGACAGGGGCTGACATGGGGAAGAATAAGTTACTCTGGAATCCTTGTCAGAACACTGACGTTCACTGCAGGGGAAGGATGGTCAGACATAGCTTCACACTCAAAACGGTTTCTCCCCATAGGGACTTTGATGGTCTCTGGTGATTTTCCTATGAAGTAGGATAGAAATGGATTTTATTTGGACAGAATGTTACACACATATACACACACACACACACACACACGCAATTCAATTTGAAAAATATTTGGTGAGCTCTGAATTTGTGCCATCCTAAAGAACAAGAAAAGCATGTGAAGAAATGATGAGTATTGCTATTCCAGAGCAGTACGGACTGATAGAAACGTGACGTAAGCAATATATGTAATGTCAAATTTTCTGGTAATCACATTAAAAAAAGGATAAAATGGCTAATGATTTTGAACATTTTTTCATGTGTCTGTTAGCCATTTGTATGTCATCATTGGAAAAGTGTCTGTTCATATCTTCTGCCCATTTTATGATTTGTTTATTTGTTTCTTGCGTATTGAGTTTGAGAAGTTCTTTGTAGATCTTGGATACCAGTCTTTCATCTGTAGCATCATTAGCCATCACGGAAATTCAAATCAAAACAACACTAAGATACCACCTCACACCAGTTAGAATGGCAAAAATTGACAAGGCAAGAAACAACAATTGTTGGAGAGGATGTGGAGAAAGGGGATCCCTCCTACATTGTTGGTGGGAATGCAAGTTGGTACAGCCACTCTGGAAAACAGTGTGGAGGTCCCTTAAAAAAAAATTGAGCTACCCTATGATCCAGCCATTGCACTACTGGGTATTTACCCCAAAGATAGAGATGTAGTGAAGAGAAGGGCCATATGCACCCCAATGTTCATAGCAGCATTGTCCACAATAGCTAAATCGTGGAAGGAGCCGAGATGCCCTTCAACAGATGACTGGATTAAGAAGTTGTGGTCCATATATACAATGGAATATTACCCAGCCATCAGAAAGAACGAGTTCTCAACATTTGCTGCAACATGGATGGCACTGGAAGAGATAATGCTAAGTGAAATAAGTCAAGCAGAGAAAGACAATTATCATATGATTTCTCTCATCTATGGAACATAAGAACTAGGAAGATCGGTAGGGGAAGAAAGGGATAAAGAAGGGGTTGGGGGTAATCAGAAGGGGGAATGAGACATGAGAGACTATGGACTCTGAGAAACAAACTGAGGGCTTCAGAGGGGAGGGGGGTGGGGGAATGGGATAGGCTGGTGATGGGTAGTAAGGAGGGCACATATTGCATGGTGTGCTGGGTGTTATACGCAACTAATGAATCATCGAACTTTACATCAGAAACCAGGGATGTACTGTATGGTGACTAACATAATATAATAAAAAAAATTAAAATAAAAAAAATTCACTTTGTTAATGTGAAATATGAGCTAGCTCACAAAAGGTAAATACACCCCCTCACCCAGATTTTACTCATCCAACTTGAGTGACATTAAAAAAAAAAAAGGATAAAATGGAATATTATGCAGCCTTAAGGCATGAGATCTTGCAATCTGTGACAACATGGGTGGACCTGGCTGGTATCCTGCTAAGTGAAATAAGTCAGACTGAGACAAATACTGTATGATTCTGCTCATAACTCTAAAAACAAAAACCCAAACAAACAAATGGATGAACAAGCAAGCAGAATCAGACCTATAAGTACAGAGAACAAACTGATGATTACCAGAGGGAAGAGGGGCGGGGTTGGGCAAAAGGGGTGAATGGGGGGGAGGGATAGGCTTCCAGTAATGGAATGAAGAAGTCCTGGGGAGGAGGGGTACAGCATAGGGGATATCTTCACTGATACTGTACTTTTGTTGTATGGTGACAGATGGTAACTACGTATGTGAACATAGCATAACATATAGAGAAATTGAATCACGATGTTGTACACCTGAAATTAATATCACGTTGTGCGCCAACCATAAAAAAAGTAAAATAAACTAAAAAGCAAAAAAGCGTAACTTTTAGAGTACATTTTTACTTAATACATCAAATATTTTTTAACAAGTAATCAATATAAAATTATAAGATATTTTATGTTCTTTTCCTACAGTCTTCCATATTCTGTGTGTAATTTACACAGACAGCACATTACAATGTCCATAAGCCTTGTTTTAAGGACTCCGTGACCACATATGGCTAGTGGCTATCCTATTGGACAGCACATATTTAAAATTATCAAGGGCTAGGGAAATATAAACAAGCTCGCAAAATACTTGGAAATATCTGAAAAGGGAAAAGAATAAAAGTAACTTTGAGCTGAGCCTTGCCGGGATGAATGAGCATTTTAGGAGGCAAGAGGGTAGAAGGTCCCTCTAGTTTCGGGGATGAACATCAGCATGAGCAGGGCCTGGGGCAGATAGGCATTAATGTGAAGGGTGTGGGCCAAGCCTGAGGATGGGGAGACGTGGGAAATGCCACTAGTTCTGCCTATGGAATTTGAACTTTGTCTTGGAAATACCACGTGTCAGTGTCTTTCTTTAAATATTGGTGAGTGTGTCGCGGAAAATTAAAAATCAAAACATGAAACATGTTGTATTGGGCAAAGTAAATCCTTTGATCAACTTTTTGTTCATTGTGGTAAAATGTACATAATCTATAACCCACTAGAACCATTTTTAGATGTGCCGTTTCGTGGCATTAAGTACATTTATATTGTTGTGTAGCTCTTACCACCATCCCTCTGGGGGGATCTTGCCTCATCCTGAACTGAAGCTGTCCCCATCAAGCACCACCTCCCTATCCCCTTCCCCGGCCCCTGGTAACCACGATTCTACTTGCTGTCTCTACGAATCAGATGATTCTAGGTGCCTCATGGCAATAGAATCATGCAATGCTTGTCTTTCTGTGTCTGGCTTATTTCACTTAGTAGGACATTTTCTTGGTTACCATGGTGGTTACCCATGATGTAGCATGTATCAGATCTTCATTCCTTTCTTAAGGCTGAATAATCTTCCATTGTATGTATGGGCCACATCTTGGATATCCATTCATCCTTTAAAGGACGTTTGCGTTATTTCAGCCTTCTGACTATGGTGACTAATGCTGCTGTGAACATTAGTGTACAAAGAACTATTCATGTTCCTGCTTTCAATTCCTTTGGGTATATATCTAGAAGCAGGATTGATTGTTGGATCCTATGCTAAGTCTCTATTTATGGAGCCGCTCTACCATTTTCCATGGTATCTCCACCATTTCCCATTCCCACGAAGAATGCATGAGAGTTCTAATCTGTTCACATCTTTGCCAACACCTACTTATTTTAAGAATAGCCATCCTAATGGGTGTGAAGTGGCATCTCATTGTGGTTTTGATTTGCACTTGCCTGATGTGTAATGGTGATGTACATCTCTCCATGTCCTTATTGGCAAGTGCAGGGACTGTCGATTGGCATCTCAAGGTAGGAGGAGGGGAGCAGTTTTCCAAGAGTGAACCTTAACTTCAGAGTCTGATGCCATCTCTGGGTAGATAGTGTCAGAATTGAGTTAAATTGTAGAACATCAAACTGGTGTCCTAAGAGTTGCTTGTTGGTGTGGGGAATCCCCCGCCCCCAGCCCTGCCCCACTGGAATTATTACCAGAACTTATGTACCTCCCATAGACTCTGTCTTGAAACACCATCATGATGGGCATTAAGCCTTTAACTTTTGAATTTGGGGGGAGACCTATTATGTCTATAGCACCAGGTGAAGAACCATGCCTTAGAAGATGGTCTTCTGCAGAGCCTTGAATCAGCCCTTCTCAGCTCTTCCCCACAGGGAGTAGGGGAGTCTGGGAGGCCTGAGCTGTGTACTCACAGCCTGGATACTTCCCCCCTGCTCATACTCACTCTTGATGTGTTGTTCGATTACAAGAGACCAGGAGATGACACGTCTTTCCTGTAAAGGGCCAGATACTATCTGTCAAAACAACTCCATTCAGCCAGAGACAATATGGAAACAAATGGGCGCAGCTGTGTTCCAATCAGATGTTTCATTGGCACTGAAATTTGTGTCCGATAATTCTCATGGGTCATGAAATTTTTCTTTTTAAGAATTTCTGCCATTTGAGGGGCGCCTGGGTGGCACAGCGGTTAAGCGTCTGCCTTCGGCTCAGGGCGTGATCCCAGCGTTCTGGGATCGAGCCCCACATCAGGCTCCTCCGCTATGAGCCTGCTTCTTCCTCTCCCACTCCCCCTGCTTGTGTTCCCTCTCTCGCTGGCTGTCTCTCTCTCTGTCGAATAAATAATAAAAATAAAATCTTAAAAAAAAAATCTGCCATTTGAGAATAGAAAACCCATTCATAGCTACATGCTGTATAAAAACTGACCATGGGCCCAGTGTGGCAGGGAAGAAGGTTTGGTGGCCTCTGTACTAGATCACAAGTTGCTTAAAGGCAGGAGCTATACATTTGTTTTCTCCCCCCTATATGTAGCACCAGCATTGGCTAGATTGGTAGAGAATAAATATGGGCCAAATAGATACTGGCGATTTTAAGTGTTGTATACCCACACATGCTTTCTCGGCTTTCGTCCAAAATTTGATTTGCACAGTGGGTGGATTCCCCAATAGAATTTAAGCCAAGCCCAGATTTGTGCTGAGAGTCTAGCACAGTTTCGTGGCTCCCCCTCTGTGGTCATCTTTGTCAAGCAAATTCAGGGCTAACGGTTGCCTATTTGAAGGTGTTCTTAATGGACTCGTACACTTAGAGACCTCAGAGGAATGGGAATTGGCCTGTTTGCCTCTGAGTTCAACGGGTCCTTAAGCTGAAGAAATGATCGTCGTTTCAGCAGAGAATTTTACATACTTGAAAAAAAGGAAAGCTCCCGTTCCCAACACTTTCTATGCCTAATGCCCTTGAGACTTACATGTTCAACTGTAATCATTAGGGTGAAAATCACAGGCACTTTATTTGTCAAGTGCCTTTTCCCTACAGAGATTAATATACCATTTTAAATCAAAGGTACATGGAAAGATTTTTTTTTTTTCAAATGGTAAGTTATGGAAGTGCTAGACTTACACTCCAGCCAGCTATTGAAGAAGCAAGACGTTAATCACAGCTCAGATAATACCACATTCTTGATAACAAGGCAAGGTGATTATTAGTCATGCTTGCCCACCTGTGAAATGCTGACTTGACTAATAGGTATATTGGCTGAATACAGAAAAGGTTTTGGCATCTCGCCCAAGGTCATGGACAAATTCGCAATCTAGTCAAGCCATGTTCATTATCATGCAAGATATCTGAAACCGTTTCACTTAGAGGCATTCCAGTAGCCCATGTAAATAGGAATCACAAGATAAAATGAAATGACTGGATTCTGTGGACTTTTAGAGCTCATCTTTCAATACATGGATTATGAGGCCTGATTAATTCACTTTAGATATTCTAATGTAACATTAGAGTCCACCTGGGCTTGCCTTTTTTTTTTTTAGGTCAACTTTATGTACGTAAATTACATTAATTAACAGACCCAATCCAATGCTTATCAAATGAAAAGCTAATTTCTTGAGTGGGGAGAAGTTAAAAGAAGTGAGATATGGACTTTTCTCTGGGGGTAACGTACCAACTTAAGGAAACCTGATCTAGACACAGAGATAATAGCGATATGGGTAACGTGCTACAGATGGTGACAGATGGGGCAGAAAGCTGGCTCATCAGGAGGGACGAGGGACAGGGCCTGGCCTCCTAGTCTGAACTCAGATTCAAACTGTTACAAAGAACTTGGTCACAACACATGTGTGCATGCCTGTACACACACCACACCACCCCGCCCCCAACCCCCGCCCCCACCGGAGACCCTCCTCACTTAACTCATAGTACCGTGGCCTCTGCTTGGTACTGACTACTTCTTGTTTGAAACTGTGCATGCAACATATTCCCAGGACCATTTTCCTCCGTTTCTGTCCTATTCCCTCTCTGTCTTGTGGTTTTTACAGCAAGTGTTGTTTGGCAGCAATGGTGCTGGTCTGTTTTCTGCTTGACTCGGGTGCTTCTGAATCCAATTTATGCCCCTCTTAGATGAGTCTTTATCAGCTATCATTGTGATGCTCTCTCGGTGGAAGAGCCTGTAATAGAAATTTTCATACGCTGCTGCGGGGAGGATGCCGGTGAAGCCTGTGCCCTGGGCAGGGCCTTCCCGTGTATGCATGCTTGACTTCCCTGAGACCTTCTGCTTCGTCCTTTGAGGTACAGGCAGGATGGATGTATTTAATAGTGCAACTGCTTGCATTGCCACTATTATTAAAATAAAATGGGTGTATCCTAATTCATCCTTTGGAGGAAGACTTTGTATACTGGAAATACCTAGGAACCATTAAGAATGATGGTGAATACAGAATTGTTTTTTTCTTGTAAGCATTCAAACACTTTTGATGTATCTATGGTATATTCTTAAATTCTGGTTCTTTCCTTTGTTTTAAGATCGCTGATAGCCTTTTGTTGGTCATCACATGAATCCCTGCTTCCTATGCCTGGTTTCCAGGCCCCCCTGCAGCAACCTGCTCTCAAATTATGGAGCAACCCCAGGGTACCTGGGTGGCTTAGTGGGTAAAGCGTCTGCCTTCACATCAGGTCATGATCTCAGGATCCTGGGATCGAACCCCACACGTGGCTCCCTACTCAGCGGGGAGCCTGCTTCTCCCTCTCCCTCTGCACTGCCCCCACTTGTGTGCACGCATGCTCCTTCCCCGCACCCCCCCAAATTAAAAAAATATATATGGAGCAACCCCGCAGAGTCTCAGCCTTTTAGGTCTGTGGTATCCCTGCCTGGAGTCCCTGGCCCCCTCCCAGCCCTGCTCTTGTGCTCTCCCCACCCAATTTCCCCTCCTCCATCTCTCTCCTAGCTCAGCTTCTGCCATTTCTAAAAGACTCTCCTTCTGGTGAATCTTTTCCTAAATTGGCAATCCTTCATGGTCATGTCATCCAGTCGTACGGTTTGTTTCAAGTGAACAGGTGTTTTGGAAAGGAGCCTGCATTCAGCCGAGGCACTAGAATGTAGCTGGAGAGCACCTGTGCCTTGAGTGTTGTTTTTGATGGTTCATTTTTAAAGGCTGCCGGGCATGGAGCCACGAGCACACCAGCCTTTGCTGCTTTGTTCATTTCCTCATTAACTGAGCACCTTTTTTCTCCAATAAAAGAGCAGGCCAAGGGAGAAGTCACGTTCTAGTTTCTTAGCTTCCAACAATTCTGTGAGGAAAAATTAGGTAAAATTCAAAGATAGCGCTTTACTGTGGAACATATTTCCTTTCTCATGTTTCCCTCTGTGCTCTGTGTTCCTCATAGCCCCTCCCCATGTGGCACACCTGCAGCCTAATACTCTGCCCCTGTCCCCTACCGCAGATGTCCATCCATTACATTCAGTGGGCTTAGTGAGAGAATTGTCCTCAATTTTTCCATGTTTGGTCCATTAAACTATAAACTGTCTCTAGTCCCTTGTCTTGCTCCAACCCCTGCATGGTCCTTACTTATCCCATCCCCCACGGGTATGATCTGTGAATTGGCTTTCTTCATTTGTGTGCTAACTTAAAATATTTTCTGTTGTGGGGGCGCCTGGGTGGCACAGCGGTTAAGCGTCTGCCTTCGGCTCAGGGCGTGATCCCAGCGTTATGGGATCGAGCCCCACATCAGGCTCCTCCGCTATGAGTCTGCTTCTTCCTCTCCCACTCCCCCTGCTTGTGTTCCCTCTCTCGCTGGCTGTCTCTATCTCTGTCGAATAAATAAATGAAATCTTTAAAAAAATATATTTTCTATTGTGAAAATTTGCAAACATACATAAAAACAGAGAGCATAGTTCAATAAGCATCTTGTATGCCCATCACACAGATTCGGTTATGGAGACTTCTAGTGTATTCTTTTAAAATCTAAGTTTATCTTATTACATCGTTTTGTTACCCTATAGCATCTTTTTCCAAACTTGTCTCTTAGTTGTGTGCTTAATAGATCAAATGGTGAACTTCTGTGGTATTCCATTTCAACACTATTATTGTCAAAGACTGTGTACGTAAGAGACTAGAAATTAAAATTCAACAAACATATCTACGGAACCTCACAGGACAACTTTGGGCACAGGTTACAATTTGTAAAAATGAGTTGCATGTAGAAATCATTGCGCGATTATTTCTATTATACTAAATTCACCTCTAGGCCTGAAGATTGAGTTTTCACCTCTGCTTTTTACAATGAAAACGTGATCATTTGAGTCATTAACACCATCCTGGGTTAATCACCAGGGAGTGTTATTAATTGTGAATTTTTCTTTCTCTCCATGTGATTTTGTTCACAGATAGTTTTGAAAGCACTACATTTTTTCAGTGTGTACTTAGGCATTCCCATTTCCTAAGGACAGAAGAGCAACAAGAATCTTAATAGGCAGTAATACTAGATGGAAAATTACGAAGTCCATTTTGCCTGTAAGAATACTTGCCTCCTTAACAAAACAGGATAGCGTGATGGGATCAGCCGTAAATGAAGGTTCGTCCTCTCCATACCTCTCCTGAATCCCTCCTCTCCTCTGCATGATGTGGTTCATGGTTGAAATTGTCTAATTTTTCCCTGTTTGTGTTCTTTTTCTCTTCTCCAGCTCTCGTAAATGTGAAACTCTGGGCCATTGATCGACAATGTTTTCAAACAATCATGATGAGGACAGGACTCATCAAGCATACCGAATATATGGAATTTTTAAAAAGGTAGGATGCTTTATTTTCTTCTTCCAAGGATGCTAATTATCTGTGCAACCCTCGTCTTTGACATGCAGCCCAGGGAAGGCTTTGTCTTCATCTCAGGCTGCATAGCCTACAGATTTGTGGAAGCATATGAGTTTGGATGGGATTCTTTCTGTTTCTGGTACCAATTTCCATGATAGTGAAACTCACCTGAACGTTCTCGTGGAGGAGTGAGGCTTAGAGAAACAAAGGAGAATTTGCTTGAACAAAAAGGGGTATGAAGTCCATTCCTAACAATTAATCAGTTAATATGTCTGCAGTACCTCTTCAGATTGAATCCTCTCTTGTGTAAAATTCCATGTTAAAGGTCAGATGACTAAGATGGAAAAGTTCCAAGATGAAGCTCGTTATCCTTTAATCCTGAGTTTAATTTCCCAAATTAAATTTGTTTTATGTTGCGGTTCTGAAATATCAAAAGCTTTTCTTGATACCGTGTATTACCATAATTCAGTATAGCATGGAAATTAGAATAAAAAAAACAGCTTTTTCTTTCTTAGGAATATCCTGATATACACTGAAATGCCTTTCTTTGCCTCCAAGCTTACTTAAAAAAAACCACACACACACATTATTTTATCATTAAAAAGAATATTGACAACTTTTTTTCCCCAAAAAGTATTTTTTTTTTCTTTTGGAAACTGAACCATCCTTAAATAGTGACATACAGATTGTTTGCTAAAGAGGGGGTATAGTGTCGCTTAAGATCTCATTTTTCAGAGCTAGAATATTAAACTGGCTTTTTCATTTTATATATATATATTTTTTGGTGAAGAAATGGTTTCCGTGAAACTAAAAAAATCTAAATCCCATTTCATTTCAGTGATACATCAGGACAGGTATCTGTTGCATTTCCTTATGCAATTTTAGTAGTCTTTACTTGAGTATTTTATGTAATTTATTTCCTGATTCATTGTTTATTCATTTTCATTTCCACATATCTGCTTATATTCCTGCTAAGGTGACAATAAAATTCTAATTTGATACCAAGTAATATATTAAAATTATCAGGGGGTTGGAATTTTTCTGGAACGTGATTGGATAAAACACTTAGAAGTAGCAATGTAAATTTGTTTGAAGTGCATACAGTATAGTTGGCAAGGAAATTATTAGGTGCCGTGCACGCGTGGGTCTGTATAGGTCCATATTTGTGTGTGTATGTCAATAAATATGTGTATATGTTGGTATGTTTGGGGGGGATTAGAAAGAGAATAGAGAGACGAAGAGACTGAGGAGATAAAAACTTAAAAATGCAAAATCAAAGTGGAAGTTACTGATTTCTTCTGATGCAGGTTTAATGGAGAAAGATCCCAACTATAATTGATAAAATCCTCGTGCGTGGGGGACAGAGCCTGTTCTGTGTCTCCCCTACATAAGTGTTGGGCACTTGGGATGTAGGTTTCAGCTTCCGTAGTTTTGTTTTCTCGCGGAAATGGAATCGGTGTCCGTGCTCTCTCCCATGACCCACAGGAACTTTTTTACGGGCACTAGTGGAGGCGATGAAGAATCACTGTGCTGTTGTTGGTGGTGTTACTGTTCTAATTAAGCGCGCATATACTATCATTTCTGTTGTATTTTCAGAGCTACGGACATTTGTTGACAGTTCAAACCTTAAACAATAAGGGTTGGTTCTCCAGAGGGTGGGAACGCATCTAGCTGGCCAGCTTAGATTAGGAGACATCTAACTGGTAGGATGAGAGGCAGGCGTGGACTGTCACTTTCCCTCCGGCCACTCTGTAATGCATCAGGTCCGTGTCACTTGTGAAGGCAGCACTGGGCTGGGAGCCCAAAGAGGTGACGTGGGGACCAGCATTATCTGGGGCTGGCTTTCATCTTCCTAAATGGGTTACCTGGTTCTCTCTAACCCTTCCAAGGCTCACGGCTGCTCCTGAATTATACACAGCCTCATTAGCTGGATATTCAAGGTGTTGCCACAGCCATTTATACCTGCTCTCCCAGCCTCGAGTCTTCTTGCCGCAGGCAAACCCAATAGTTCCATGTGCCCAGGCAGCCTCTCAGTCCCTGTGCTTTTATACGGAGCACTGCCTCTGTGTCCTGTTTTTTGTTCTTCCCATCAGTGTTCAAATCTTATTATTTTTTAAGATCCAACCAAAAGCTTCCTCTTCCACAGTTCCTAACCTCATTCCACCAAGAAGTATCATTTCCCTTGTTGGAGCGTCATCTCTACCATGTGTCTCAGTCTCTTTGTTTTATTATATAATCTACTAAACTTCTACTTCTAGGCTATAAACTTCTCCTAAGCATCTTGGTATCCTTCTTTGGCACAAAACTTATTTCGTAGATAGGTAATTTATAGGACAGTATGGATGGGACCAGTACACAATTCGCAGAGCCCAAAGACAAATGGAGATTGAGGGCTCCTTTAAAAAAAATTAAAAATGTCAAGACTGTGACAGCATAGTATTAAACCAAGCGTAGTCATCTTGTAAGCTTGGGCCCTGTACTGTTGCCCAGATTGTACACTCATGAAGTGAAACGAGTAAATACTCTTCTCTCCTTCACATTCCTGTATAAACTATTTATTTTGCAGGGCTGTTAAGAGATGTGTATAATATCCCCAAAGGAAATGATAGATATTGTCAAAAACTTAGATGACCAAACTTAATTAAAAATTTCTATCATAACTAAGAATAGTTTATTTCCCTATTTTTAAAAAGATTTTATTTGAGAGTGCAAGTGA
The DNA here is from genome assembly GCF_017311325.1 of Ursus maritimus. Classification (NCBI taxonomy): domain Eukaryota; kingdom Metazoa; phylum Chordata; class Mammalia; order Carnivora; family Ursidae; genus Ursus; species Ursus maritimus. Next base: position 77,259,165 of record NW_024426885.1, on the reverse strand, counting down.
CCATGTGAGCATGAGCCGGAGGGAAAGGGAGAAGCAGACTCCCTGCTGAGCAGGGAGCCCAACATGGGGCTTGATCCCAGGATCCAGGAATCATGACTCAAGCCGAAGGCAGACGCTTGACTGACTGAGCCACCCAGGCGCCCCTATTTCCCTATTTTTTTAAAAAAATTTGCTTACTACTCTTTTATATAATGTAAAATTTCAAGTTTTATGTAGTCAAGTCAACCAACTTTTTTCCTTTATGGCTTCGTGTCTAGGAAGGCTCACTTAATGGTATGATTATAAAAATATGGACTTAGTTCTTCGAAGTTCTCTGGCAACCTGTGTGTGGGCAGGAGTCGGGGGGTGGGTAAGGGATGTTTTCCTCTAATGTGCTTTTGCTAAAGCGTTCATCTCCAGTTTTCTACCATAGCTATGGCATGCTTTGTATTTTGTTAAGGAGCTAGAGCAATTGGGATAGTCAGGAAGATAACCAATCAGGCTGAAAGAAGATGATCTTCTGTCACTGCTCGTCTCCCCATGCTATGCTTCCTCTTCCTTTTTCTGAGTAAGCGGTAGGTTTGGAGGGTGAGAAAAGGGGACACGCCAGGCATGCACGTGCACGGCCAAAATGCAAACATTTTCCTTGATTGTCGAAGTTGGCTTTTATTTTCATTCCAGTGCGTTTACCCATTTTGTAGCTCCCAGTCATGTGGGTTGGCCTCCTTTTCGCCATTAAATGCCACACCAAACTCTCAGTCTACGTCTTTTATCATATTTAGCCATTTCTTTTTTGTGCCTCTGTAACATTCCCTGATGTAAACACAGATGTTCCTCTGCAAGCATAGCACCAAAAAAAAATATAAATAAAAAAAATAAAAAAAAAAAAATTCAAGGGGCAGTGCTGCGAACCAGGGCATAGTTGCTCTAGGTCCCGCGGTGGTTTTGCCAGTTGTGAGCATTTCCATCCTCTTTGGCTACTGGAAAATGCTGTTTAAGAAGGATTCGGAAAAAGGAGCCAAAAAACTGCCAGAGTTAATTCGTGTTGCCTTTTTCTGAGCATATCCTCTGTGCCGCTCTTGGCACTGGCTTCCATCCCAGAGCAGCAGAAGGCAGCTGTGTGGCTGCCAGGTGCGCTTGTAGAACTGGGATGATACTATGACCATGAGCGTGAATGTCTATTTATGTCGCTGGCCGCACTGATAAAGGAGAGACGGGGACCATTTGGAGTTTAGGCTACTGCATGGATCCCGTTCGTCCTCAGAAACCATGGTCTCTATTCACTAAGGGATCTTGGTAAGGCAGGTGGGCTCATGTCCTCTTCCTGCACAAAGCCTTTTTATGGCTTCTGACCACCCCTAAAATAAGGCCTGGGTCTTTGAAACCCTGCCTTCCAGGGCTGCTTCTGGCCTTCCCCGGTTCTTACCACTCTCCCTCTTCTTCCTCATTCTCTCTGCGCCAGCCCCAGGGTGGCCTTTCATTGCCTCCATGCCTGTGTGCACCATGGCCCCTCGCAGTAGAGCTTATCCTGAGACCCCTCGCCCTTTGAATGGATGTATTTCCTGGGTGATTTATAATATGGTGCACAGAGTGTGCCTGGCGGGGCAGGAAAACACAAATCTGATCTCCCTCAAACAATGACAAATTTCTGATTTCGCCTTTTCTGAGGTGAAAGAGGCCTTGATGGTATTAGCCACCAAGTTCCATGCTGTATGCTCAAGAAATTGAATTTTAAAGTTTGGGGATTTTGAAGGTCTTTGACTTTTTGGCTCCCAGTCGACTCTCCAATCATAAAGAACTTGGAAGTATTTTTCAGTTTTAAAACGACCAGTCATGTGGTTTGGATCTTTAGGCAGAGCGGTGGGACTTCTCTAGAAACTCCTGACACTGGAAGCTAGGTGGTAACCAAGTCCCAAGCTGATGGCCCCTCAGGGCCTTAGGGGCATCCGCGTTCACGGAGTCAAGGTGGGGAGTGGGCCTTCGGTAAAGCTTAGATCTACTAAGGAAGGTCCTCCTTCCGCCACAATTTGATCATGCGTAGTTGACTTAGTCCTTATTTCCATCCCTGGGGAATAAGCCCCAACTCTAGTTTGTTCTTCCCTCTTCTTCTCCAACAGTAATACTTGTATATACATCTTATATAACATTGAATAAATATGCACTTAACATGTGCATATTAGGAAAGTGATTCCGAGATCCACCCCCCCCAAAAAAAGAAAGGATGATTTCGTATTGAAACTTCATGCCATCCCGTTGGTATCAGAATGACCTTCACTATGAGGATAACTTCATTTTGGGTTGGGTCTATGACTTCTGTCTACAGTCTATATATTTAGACCAAAACATCCCGAAACGTCTCTTTCATTGCTTTACATGTTAATCTCCTGGTGGTTCTTGCCACCCCTGCCACCAGCAGGGGCCTGCGCGATGATGGGTCTTCACCTCTGTGGTCTGACAGATCAAGGAGGATTAAAAAATCAGATTCAGGGACGCCTGGGTGGCACAGCGGTTAAGCATCTGCCTTCGGCTCAGGGCATGATCCCAGCATTCTGGGGTCGAGCCCCACATCAGGCTCCTCCGCTATGAGCCTGCTTCTTCCTCTCCCACTCCCCCTGCTTGTGTTCCCTCTCTCACTGGCTGTCTCTATCTCTGTCGAATAAAAAAAAAAAAATCTTAAAAAATCAGATTCAGAAAAATCTAAGATAGGATGTAGCTTAATCCCTGTGCACCATTTACAGGTGAAACAACAGAGTCTCAAGCAAAATAAGCTCACGTTTAGGTAGACCCAGCTCAGACTAGAACTTGGGTTCTGAATTCCCATTCTGAGAGTTGTGCCATCCGTAGACTCAGGCTCCCGGCGTGCACTCCAGTGGAAGCTTCTCGCTATGGCAAACTTAACATGGAGTGGGTTAGTAATATTTTTTCCCCTCTCCACAAAGGTACCTTACTTATATAACTAATTTGATAATCATGTAGACCCCGCCCATACTCAACATGTTTTTACTTTCAATCTTGGAATGAGATTTCTAAAACCCTTGCAAATTTTCCTTCTCTGATCTAATTTGAAAACAAAATAATTTCATTTTCTTGTAACTCTATTCAACAAGTTACCTTACTCCTGAGATGCATATTTTATTTGACATCATACTTATAAAAGTAGTCGGGGGGTATGTTTGTTTAGAGTTCACAGAGTAGAATATATTGTAGTAAGGGATAGGAGACAACACTGACTTTGCTCACTGAGGCCCAGATTGGTTGAGTCGCCCGATGTCACATGGAAAATTGACTCTATAATGATTCAGCTCTTTGCTCCCAGGAAAATTGGAAATTCAGCTGTCTTACAATGTCAGCTGTCTCCTGTTAAAAATCTCCAGGGTAAAATTGTCCACAGTCTTTATTAAATGCCCTTTCTGGTGTTTCACAATTCTTCTGGGATATTTGGATTTCTTTTAAATTTTTTTATTATTGTTGAAATATAGTTGACACACATTAGTTTCAGGTGTACAATATAGTGAGTCCACATCTCCATACATTATACTACACTCCCCACAAGCATAGCTCCCATCTGTCACCATACAACACAACTACAGTATCATAGACTATATTCCCTGTGCTGTAACTTTCATTCCCATGATTTATTCATTCTTCTAGGATATTCTGTAATGGCCCTGCTAAAGTTGTCCTACTCCCCATAGGAGAAAGGAGCTGTGCACAGCTGTACTGGCCATGTTAATTTTGCACGACAGATGAGGGGTGGGACCTGAAAATTCACATTTTCAACAATTTCTCAGCTTATGCTCCTGCTGTTAATCTGGGAGCTACTTTTGGAGAATCACTGAGCTAGGACATACGATGAAGGTAGACTACATATTTCAAATATTTTAAGTGTTTGACTTATGAGAAGTGCTGGTTTAAATTTTGGCTTCACCACTTATAGGTAAGTTGTCTTTGGCAAGTTTCTTTGAACTTAAGGTCGGTTTTTACCAAGCAAAAAATAGGGGATCCTCCCACTATGAGGGATTATAATTAGGAAACAAGATATAAATGTTTGAGTAGGTGCCAAGCAGTGTTCAAAACACTCGATGCATTTAATCCTCAACAAAAATCTATAAAATAAGTGCTAACATAATTTCCATCTTACAGATAAGAAGACTGAGGCCATGGAGTTATAGTTCCACAGCTAGTCATGGGTAGAGGCCATAGCTTCAGAACCAGTACTCCGAAACTATGCCATACTGGTTCTGGAGCTGCAGGCTACTCAAATATCAGGTCTAACACATTGTTGCTCTTCTCAGCAAACTGACGTTTACTTTGCCCAGAGATTTGGGCAGTTCATTGACTTTGTCCTTGGTGTACCTGGGTTTCCTCTTCATTGTACTTTTCTAATAGTGCCCTTCACTCAAACCTCAGCAATCCTTTGTTTGCTCTTACCCCCTTCCCACCCCCGCCCAAGGGTATGTTCTCAGAAATAAATGCTCCCTGATATCTTAAGAGCTGTCACTTGGAACAATGGTGAATGAAAGGGATGGTGTCCTAGACTTGCACAGACTCCGTGGAGGGGCCTTCCATTGTGTGGAAAGCCACCACCTGTATGGAAGCAGGTGCCATCATTTCTCAAACAGATAGTACATGACCAAGAGCTCAGCATCCTCATCTCCTGGTGTCAGACATTCAGGCAGTGGGCTATCTGGCCTGGGTTCCTTTCTGTCTCTTGCCCGAGTGTCTCAAGAGCAGGTGGTGGTCTTTAAGCAAGACCTGGTCTTGCTAATGCTGTGTTCTGTGATCTCTTGAGGAATCGGACTATTTGGACATTTACTGACTGTATCTTTGGTATACGTTAGCCTGAAGAAATCCAGATCCTACTTTGGGGGCACGAATCATGTAAGGAACAATGTTGTCTAATGAACTTGAGATATTTGTGGAACATCGAAATCAGGATCCCACTTTCCCCAGATTTTTCCTCCTATCATTTACAGGGAGAGATGGTAAAAGAAGGCTCCTGTGGGAATAGTTTTAGGGATTTTAGACTTTATTTTTTAATTTTACAGAAGTTACAGACCTATTAAGCTCCTAAGCTTTAATAGATCTTTTCTGGAAGGTGGTGAAACCTGCATCAGAATTTAGCCTGGCAAAGCCGGCACAGTTCTAATTTGAAGGGAAATAACGCAGGGAATAAACAAGGAAGCACTGCGTCCCCCCATGTTTGTCGGCCTGTTCGGTCCATGCTGTGGTAGCAGATCCATTCTCATTAAAGATGACACCAGGGGGGAGAAAACTGTAAAAATGATCTTTAATTTTGTGATGTCCTTGAGCATTTGTACAAATGTCTCCATATTGATTCTTTTTAAAAAAGGAAATGTAGGGGCACTTGGATGGCTCAGTCAGTTAAACCTCTGACTCTTGGTTTTGGCTCAGGTCATCATCTAGGTCGTGAGATGGAGCCCCGCGCCAGGCTCTTCGCTCAGCATGTCTGTTTGAGATTCTCTCTCTGTCCCTCCTGCTCATGTGCCCCCTCTCTCTTTCCTTCTCAAATCTTAAAAAGAAAAAAAGTGTAATCTTTGATATTTGGGTATAATATATTGATTATAAAAATTTCACACATGTCCTCTATAGCATGCTCCCCTCCATATATGTAAATTCTTTCTGATCCTTACAAATGATAGGATACTCGATCACGGTGTTTGTGGCTAAAATCTCCCATTGAAGTCAAACAATGAATCTCCTACAGATTATCTTGCTCGGGCTTCGGAAATATGAGACTTAGCTGAGGGACTTCTCTGGGCTCTCGTGGAGCCTGGGCTTGCAGGCATGAGTCCCTTTGTGGACAGTAGGCTGACTTTCCATCCCCCTGTCCCTGAGGATAGTTTCTCAACACCTGGAGGGTACGAAGCTAAAGCATTGTGGCAAAGTTTGGTGCTCCGCCATTTTGTTGTAGTTTTGAACCTTATAAATCATTCCTGGAACTAGGCTCATTTCATTTCTGTATCTTTCACACTGAGCCTACTTGGGCGTGTCTGAGAGGGAGCCCTTTTCCATACGGAGATGATTCTGCAATGACCAGGTTCAGGACACCACGAGCGACTGGGGAAATGAAGAAATCCAGCCACCTGGCTTTCTCCACCTGATAGAGAAATCTCCTTCCCTGCAGTTGAAGAGGAATCCAAGAATCTGGAGAAGGGATGAGGAAACGCCATGGAGGGGCAGTTAAATATCAGGGTAACTTCAACAGAGTGTCCTAGTTTGCCATCGGATCCATCCTGGGAAGAGGAGAGAACATCAGTTTGCTTAGAAAAAGCAAGAAGTGGAATGTGCATCGTAGGTCCTGTTTTGAGTTGGCTGTGGGTTTGGGTTTTGGCTTGGAATGAAGTTAATCATTCATGTATTTACTCATAGGCTTTACCAAGGTGAACTCCTAAGCTGAGCATTGAGCTGTTGAGCAGTACGGGCATCTCCAAACCAGACTGGCCTGCTTTTCTGGCTCGTGGAGGGTGCGAAGGAAAGGCAAGCCATCAGAGGGAGCACCTGGCATGATGTTTGGTGCCAGAAATAGGGGCTGAGTTGTGAACACTCCCCCACAGTGAGAGTGTTTGCATAGCAGCAGAGGAAATCAGGGAGAAAACATAAACAAGAACGGAATGGGCTGCACCTGCTACTTTACATACATCTTCTCACTTGATTCTGACGAGCTCCTTTGAGGGAGCTGGTGTTCTCCCCACTTGATTTGAGGAGGTGACTGGCGTTATGAAAATGAACAACATTCCCGCCATCACCCAGCCAGATTTCAGATCGGGCCCACTCCCAACGTCCTTGTTCTCCTCATCACATAAGGCCAACTTCCTTCAAAGGGGTAATATCAGAAAAATCAGTAGATCAGTATTTAGAGTTTCTTCTCTCTAATAGAATGGACATGTCTACTGAGGATCTTGCGGAAAATTCACTGCAAGTATAAGTAACCGCCCCTCAAATTGCTGGAAATGTATTTTGTGACGCATTGGAACATTGCAAAAAGTTCCTCATGGTTTTGCGTGTGTGTGTGTGTGATCATCCGTCCGCATATGAATCTTGAGGTTTTAAACCACTTAAAAGCAGAGGAAGATTTTTTGTTTCTTAGAAAGCTCCTGATAAGCATGCCATTTTAAAGTTTACCTTGTATATATACCGTAAGTGATGGCCTGTTTATACTGAAGCCTAGGACGATTCCATCTGAGCAGCATGACTTGAGTTTTCCTATAAATATACAGAGACTTTAAAGTGATTCCGTACTTTCCAAGGAATTAAATGAATTTTATTTTCCCATTTGACTGGATGGGGCCCAATGGGTAAACAACGTATTCCATGTTTGGGAAAAACTCCTTAAGTGCTCTGGTATGTGGTACAAACACAGACACATGAAAGTAGCCTTCAGAGATTTGTTTTATTTTTCTTTCCAAGAGAAATCAAATCCACGAGTAGATCTAAAACATGGCCAAGATTTAGTGCAATACGAGAAAACTATAGCAATTCAAGGATTTTAATTCCAGAGAATTCTGAATTCTTAAAAATTATCTTAATGGTAAAGGTTAGGTACAACATATGATCAAGATGTGTGTTTTTTGTTTTTGTTTTTTTATTTAAACCAGTATATTCGCGATGTTAAAAATAGTCCTTTCAGACCCTTGTCGCGCTAGGTGAAAATTGTGCTAAGTATTTAGTAGTAATGATTGAACCACTTGGCAAAATCAAGAATTCTATACGTTAGACTTGAAGGATTAGCCCAAACCAGGTTTTTTTATATGCATAAACACATACAAACTAGCTTTTTGTATTGGGTAAATCTGTGGAAATTGGAGTCTCCCCTAGAAAATGTTTATTTAGCCCAGCTTAGAGGTATGTTGCCTGACGAATGAAGATAGCTCAGCCCAACTTCACCCTTTTGACCCCAGTTCTGATCTGCAGAATCCTAACAGCTTGTTGGGGGGGGGGGGCAGGGTCTCCAGCACTGAACAGGTTTTTTACTTCAGTGTGATGCTCTCTAATAGAGAAGAGATAGCCTGTTTTTTTCTGTTTTTTGTTTTTCTAAGCAAGGTTTTCAGAAGAGCTGTTTTCCTATCACTAACATGTGTTCTTTGTAGCCCTTGTTCGATTGCTCTAACATCTATGTACATGCCTGACTTCTTTAAATAGTTCTTTTCCATATAAATTTTACACCAATCTCCTTATACCAACTGTTTTATAAAATATAAATATTTATATATAAAAATGTTTATATATTTCTATAAAAATATTTATATACTTCTATAAAAATATTTATAAAAATATCCTATTTTCTTAAAAAATAATCCAAGTAATCAAACATTTTATTTCAGAAGTCTTAATTGTTGATGAAGAAATAAAGTGAAAATAACTCCACTTTAGACTATAGTTCCACTGTATCCTAGGTAGGGCATTGATTTCCTTCTTTGGATTCTATAAGGACTCTTTGGGGAAGCCCTAGCTCACTGGGAAGGTAGCCCACTCCACTGGCTATGGACTTCTAGGACAGTGCACCTTACTCTCTTTTTCTGAAGATCACCTGGCAGCCTTTATCTTTACATAAGAGGGTTCTTAAACTCAAATTAAGACAGAATTATTTAAAGCAGACTTTGGAATTAACAGTCGTACAGTAATACTATAGATTAGACCTGGAGAACTTCAGAACTCTGGCTTTTTTTTTTTTTTTCCGCCCCTGATCTTTTTGTCTGAGCCATACTTCTGATGTATTTTATTCAAGCCCTGGATGTCTGCTCTCTAGACATCTAGAAATCATGGCATCCATAAATCCCTCCAATCAAGTTCCCTAATGTCTGTGTTTCTGTACATCACACAATTTTGATTCACCGACCTGCCTACAGTCCTGTGCTGGTCTCACGTGGCTTACCTGTCGCTCTCACCAACACCTGTGAATTTGGTCTCTGCAGAGGTGAAGTTGAGCAAGCTAGAATAGAGGTAGTGTTTTGGGGTGTGGGGAGAGAACAGTACAGTCTAGGGGAGTAAGTGGCCCTGTGACTGAAATGAGATATGGACGAAGGAGCCAGATTTCAAACCAGCCAAGTCCTAACAGCCACCCAGGCACAAAAGGGCAGATCTGGAGTTGATGCGAAGCCTGGGGTCTCTGCTTCAGACAGAGAATGATTGGAATATCATTTTAGCAAAATCTCTTGAAACACCAAGGAAAAGCCATAACTTGGGGACAACTGAAGTCAAGAATAAACTCCTAATCACTGAGAATTAAAAGCATCTTACTCATGGAAATTGAGGTGTAGTTTCAAGTAGTCATGGGCTTTCAAATTCTCTTTTTTAACTGTTATTAATAACATGAAGCACACATTTTATTTTTAAAGTTCTAAAAAATGGGAAAAAGAATTGTCATGCCATTTTCTGAAGGTGTGTGATGTCAGCATTTGAGGACTTTCTCCTAGTATTTTTCTATTAATGTGAAACTTTTGCCTAATTTTGCTCGTGATCATATACATGGTTTTTAATGTTGCTGTTAATGTCACATTACACCCTTCTATGTTATTTAATATTAAGACTTTCTAAACTTTTCCTTGCTCTCTTCTGTAGCAACGTACTTCTCGGCTTGAGTCTAGAGAGCTTAGTTCTGGGATGCCAGGGGATAGGGCACAGGTGCTAACAAAGACCATCAGGATAAAGGTCAGCCTCCTCGCATACACCTGCTATGAGCGCAGAGCGGGGACTCATCAGATTATGTCTGGACAGTGGGAAATGGTCCACACCAGGGAAAGATCCTGGAGAGCAGTGAGATGGGTTTACAGCTTTAGAAAGGAAACTTTACGGGTTGGTCTTAAACGCCTATTTTCCACATTAGGTTTTCAGGAGCTTAAAGATTTCCCCAGATCTTCTGTAGTTTTGATGGAAGAAGAAACTAAGTTGGACACTTCCTAATTTGGGCCTAACATTTTTTAAAAATAGTATATTACATGCACTGTGAAGTGCACACATCTTAAAAGTACAGATCGATGTATGCTTACAGATCTATATTTTCACATAGCCGACACCCAGGTCAAGATACGTAAGATGTTTTGAGTTGTTTGGAAGGCTCTCCTGTGCCCTTCCCAGTTAATTTCCTCTGTGAAGGATAACCGTTATTTGGAGTTCTGCCATCACAGATTAATTTTGCTTTTTTTCCACTTCATATTAATGGGCTCATGTAGTATGTATTCCTCTGTGTTTGGTTTATTTCAACGTCCTATCTGGGAGAGGTTTCCGCCCCCCCCCCCTTCTGGTGTGTGTATCAATAGTTCACTCCATTTAATTGGTCTATAGCATTCCCATTTATTTATTTATTTATTTATTTATTTATTTATTTATTTATTTATTATTATATTATGTTAGTCACCATACAGTACATCCCTGGTTTCTGATGTAAAGTTCGATGATTCATTACTTGCGTATAACACCCAGTGCACCATGCAATACGTGCCCTCCTTACTACCCATCACCAGCCCATAGCATTCCCATTTATAAATACATCATAATTTATCCATTTTAATGAAAACAATCTTTGCGATTTTTTCCACCTTTTAGCTTTTATAAATAGAGCTGCTGGAAACATTCTTGACCATCTTTTTTGGTGAATGTTGGTCTTCATTTCTCTTGAGTGTGTGCATGCATGTGTGTACACACACACACACACACACACACACACACACATACACACCTGCCTTAGACTAAAACTTGATCCATAGAAGAGATATGTATAAGAGATTGTGCCATATAATTTTCCATAGTATCTCAACTAATATACACTCCCACCAACGATAGGAAAGAAGTTTGTTCTTTCCTCACCATCAGATCCTCACCAACATTTGGTATTTTTAATCTTGTTAATTTCATCTGGCTAACACATTTTAATAAAACAGAGTATCACATAGTATCCAAATCATTTTGAGTGCACAGCCCATTAACAAAAAATTTTAGCATACCGCCCACTATATACTTAGTATTTCATATAATATAGATGCCTTTATAAATACATGTACAACTGAACTAAAACATAGAGAAAATAAGATTTTTGAAAAGGTAGAATAAAAATAAAATCAGTAATGTTTCCTTCATCAGCTTCATAGAATGTCTTACATAAGTCATGCACGGGATCTCCACTGTGAGGGATCTTTGCGTCCCATGGATCTTAAAGGAATCCCCAGTTGCCAGATGGGGTGACTCTAATACATAATACATAATACAGTGAACCACGATGGCCTTTCCCTATGAGCCGAGTGCCACCGGTTTCTCCTGGTCCAGTTTTGGAGCTTGTGTAAACTACATGAGAGTGAAGTTTTCCTAAGTCTAGAATAAAATGTAGAAAGGTCTTGGGCTGTTGACTGTGCATCGTTCCAGCGTAGCCAGCCCCGCGCCTTCCCTGTGCTGTGCGTAAAGTTGCTGCACCCTTCCCAGGGACATGGGTGCCTGCCTGGAGTGTAGACTGCTTTGGGCCCATGGTTATTTTGCTTGTGGCTTTTGTTGTTGTTGTCATTACTGGTTGTTCTTCTAAACTGGTGGTTCTTAAAGTACGATATGGTTTTTCCTGGGCATCCTGACAATCTGTAGGAAGATCATTGAAGTCAAAACCATGTTCATAATGATATTGTGTCAGGTGTGGTTTTTTTTTGTTTTGTTTTTTTGTTTTTGTTTTTGTTTTTTGTTTTTCAATAATAATATTTTTTTATTACATTATGTTAGTCATCATACAGTACATCCCTGGTTTTTGATGTAAAGTTCAATGATTCATTAGTTGTGGCTGGCGGTGTTAGAAACACAAAGGACAGAGACGTGGGGCCCTGGAAGTGAGGGCTGGGACACCGGCTGTGGGGCGCACATCCTGGACGCTGCAGGGTTGAGCAGCACCAACAGAAAGAGAGTTAAAGTGGCCAGAACATCAGTGGAGAACGGGCCGCGATCCCTCTGTTCTGAGACAGAGGCTGGGATTCGGCTACTGCTGCTCTGACTCTCAGAACAGGCACAGCAAACCACCAGGGAAAGCCGCCAGAGAACAAAAGCCTGGAAATACTGGCTCAGGGAGTGCCCATCCCCATCCCCCCTCGCAGGGGACACGGAGACTCTACCCAAACAGGGTTGCCTGAGTATCGGCGCGGCAGTCCCCTCCCCCAGAAAGCAGGCTGAAAAATCAAGAAGTCTACATCCCTAAGATCCCTATAAAAGAAGGGCGAACGGCCTGGGTGCCAGTCAATAATTTGGGCTCTGGACAACCCCGCAACCTCTCCTCATCAGAATGACGAGAAGGAGAAATCCCCCCCAGCAAAGAAAAGACAATGAGTCTGTGGCCTCTGCCACAGAACTAATGGATATGGATGTAACCAAATTATCAGAAATGAAATTCAGAGCAACAATGGTCAAGATGATGTGTAGACTTGAAAAAAAATATTAACGAAAATATTAACAAGAATATAGACTCTCTAAGGGCGGAAATGAGAGCGAATCTGGCAGAAATTAAAAATACTATGAATCAAATGCAGTCTAAACTGGATGCTCTGATGGCCAGGGTGAATGAGGCAGAAGAACAAATCAGCGAATTGGAGGATGGGTTTGTAGAAGAGAAAGCTAAGACAGAAACTTGGCTCAAAAAAATCCAATCTCAAGAATGTAGGTATGTTTTAATTTACATTTCCTCAGTGGGCACAACAAGGGAGTCTTCCAGAGGCTAAAATAGCTAATAGAATATATGCTTGTATATTTTTGTGCTTTTTTTGTTTTACTATCAAATATTGTAAATATTAATAGATATAACCCATATAAACAAAAAAATCTTTGTGTTCCTCGATTTTTAGGAGTGTAAAGGAGTCCTGAGATGAAAGACTTTGAGAACCACTTTCTTAAAACCAGATAAAATGAGGACAGAAAACCCTGAAAGCTAGACTTTATTAAAAATATCCTTTCTAGTATAGCATATGAAAGTGAACTATGTTCTTAAAGGAGAAATGCTACTACCAAAGCCTCATTAAAAGATTAAATACATTTTTCATCCTTAGTATAGTTATTAAGTGGCTGATTATTATGGAAAGGAAAAAAATTAAGTTTTTATAGCTCTGCAGTGTGTTTCATACTAAAGTGGGCTTTATTTATGTTTTTCACTGCAGCTTTAGGTTAATATTCTTTTTTAAAATTTGGGAACTTTTGAAATGATACTAAATCTTTAGTGCTACATGCTTATAAAAAATGGGAATTCAGGGGTGCCTGGGTGGCGCAGCGGTTAAGCGTCTGCCTTCGGCTCAGGGCGTGATCCCGGTGTTATGAGATTGAGCCCCACATCAGGCTCCTCTACTATGAGCCTGCTTCTTCCTCTCCCACTCCCCCTGCTGTGTTCCCTCTCTCGCTGGCTGTCTCTATCTCTGTCAAATAAATAAATAAAATCTTTTTAAAAAATGGGAATTCATTACACAATAAATTATATCCATTTCTTCTGTATGACACCAGGTTGAACCTAACAATGGAATCCCCTTCAAACATAAAGGGATAACCTTGAGCTAGCAGCTCATTTCAAACCCACGCAGCTAATTTTAACATAAGCCATGGAGCTTCCAAATTTTCTCAGTGGAAGGGTCATTTCTACTGTGTTCTTATCCAATATGAAATTTGAGTGTACCTCTGTATTCAACAATATCAACTCTTGACACTTCCAACACATGTCAGAGAAGCTATCCTCGAATTTACTTTACCTGGAGATTGTTGCAAGTTTTCTGAAACAATTGATGTTTGAGAGAGACAGGTTAGGGCTCAGTGTTGCTTAGCCGTTTCATTAGGTCTCCTGAATTCTGTCTTGGAATAGTTAGGGCATCAATGTGCAATATGTCTGGACAGTGTTAGCATTCTATAGAGATGTTGAGATGCTTTTAAATATCCCTTCTCTAGTTGTTATAAGGATTGTAGTCAGATAAACCATTAGATTATCCAGATTTTTTAGTTCTATGCAATGAATTCCTTCTAAGATTCAGTACTGGGATAATATTTGTCATGTTTCCTGATGAGCATGAATACTTTATTCAGCTATGGAGAACTGCATTTCATTATTGCCTCGGTCGAGAGAAATGTAGTTTTAAAAGTAATGTGCCATCAGGAACTCTAATGCCAGGAGTCCTTTAGGTATTTTTCCCCTCTGAAAAATTAATTTTGATAAGTTTCTTTTAGTTTTGTGTTTTGGTATTATAAAGTGTCCTCTGTCTTGTGTGGGTAGAGGCATGGCATCAATCAAATACATAAGTGTTTGTATCGGTAGCTTAATGCCTAATTTAATGTGACTGGAAGACAAGGTGTTCAGTGTTTGGAACTACCATCTGAGTAGCAGATATAATTTGGAAAGAAGACCTTCCCCAGTCCTTAGAGCTTTAATTGGTATAGTCAACATGATTTCCCCTTATATTGAGTTTTCAGACTCTCCTTTCCATCCACGAAAGATTGCTGACTGATTCTGAGGAATAGGTCACTGTAGCCTTGATCTTCATTGCTAGTGCCGTAAATGGGTCAGACTGCCAGAAATGGGTCAGACTGCCAGAAATGGGACACCCATCCACGCTTTCTGCACAGAGTAGAAATTGATTAGGCAAATTACACACAGACCAACCAAGGGGTTTTAGATTTTGGAAATCACAGAGTCCCACCTGCATGATTTTTGCCAGATTCGGTTCTACCAAGTTCTTGCTCCCTCTGTGCTTGATCTTTGAGAATCAGAGGGGTAATGAGGCAGGACCAAAGAGACCACAAGGTAAGAAGAAAACAAATGTTTTGAGCTGAACAAAATGTGCAGTAGGTGTTCTAACCGGAAAGGAAAATCAGGTTGAATTTGAAAGAGGATTTTTGCAGTGGGACCCGAAATAAGAGCATTTCAGGTGAAGGGAGAGTCTATGCAAAAGAACAGACCAGAAAATGAAGCCAGTGGAGGATGCTTCATGTCGCCAGCCCGCAGTCTGCTCTGCCAGTGTCCCCTGTCTGCCGTGGCTGCCTGACACGTTTGTCACCAGCCTACCAGATGCCTGCTCTGATATTCCACCCTGGAAATTGCAAAGTGAGGAATCAGACCTCATTTTTGTAGGTAATGTGAAGAAAGGAAAAATTTTTGAGCAGGTGTCAGGGTTCTAGCTATGCATTTCTAGAATTAGTCTAGCAGGGTGCGTAGGAAGGGAGTGGCCTGTGGGGAAAACAGACAAACTTGGGAAGGGTCTGTCATCAAGGCTCAAAACTGTTCCATCCCTGAAATCTCAAGACTGAAGACCCGAAGTCTGAGCTTCATTTGTGATTTTTCAGCAGTTGGATGGAGGATGAGAAATGCAGATGAAAGAGTCCACAAACACAGGACGGGAATCCTGATGCTCATTCGGGGGTGTGGTTCTAGAACAGTGTGTAAAGAGTTGACAATAAGGGGAAGCTGTGTATTTATGACCCCTCATGCGTTGTCTGTCTCATCATCTCTGTCTTGGATGAGTTTACCAGGCTAGTAGATGGAGACACTCAACGGACACCGTGGCTTAGATTGTGGTCTGTGACACTGCAGACCAGATAGAATGATCTGGGTCAATATGAGTATAATCCCATGGCACATCACTCTAAATGCAGCTTTTAGAAACTCCCACAAAGGAGGTGAAGGGCTTCATACACAAAGCCAGTTTAACTTTGCCTAGAACCTACTTTGTGTATAAATTCTTGAGATTCTCTTCTTATAGACAGCAAAAGAAAAATCAATTAACTGCTCCCTTTGGGAACCAAGAATCTTTCAATTAAATGTACGTTTGTGGAAGTGCTGATGAGGGTTAAGCCCACAGCAAAATCTCAATTTCAGTAGAATTTACTTAAAGACTTAGGCCTTCAAAATGGCTGAAACCTGAGGCCAATTATGTGTTCCCATCAACTGGATGAGTTCCCAGGCCTTTCTCATCTGGAGGAAGGGCACTGGATAAACGAGACTGCCCATCGGTGGTTTCTGTGTCACTGGGAAGGGGGTTCTTTCTAAAAAGACGGAACCGTGAGCCAGGGTCCTTGCTTTCCAGAAACAGAATATAGAGAAAGAAAGGCAGTGTTCTCTTTGTATTCCCCACTTGTTATCAAAAGGGAGAGAAATTGGATGATTTGAGAAGTCCCTTTCATCTTAAGTATGGCAAAATGGACTGGAGAAGAAAGATTTTATCCTTTCTGTTGCCTGTAGGAGAAGATTAATTGAATAAACTTGCAGTAAGAAGTTTAGTTTCCCCCGAGGAAAAAAATAAGGCATGACAGCAGTGGTGCTGAGAGAGACAGCCTCTGTGTTGCGCAGTCCATTAGCACTAAGGGAAATAATTAGTTTTTCCGTGATGACTGATGAATTGTTTTAACTTGTTTATAAACATTAAGGCTACATCAGCAAAGCAGCGTTTCCTAAAATATTCAGGGCAAAGAAGTAGAACAAAACCCTGTGCTTGTGGATTCTGGCAGCATTCAGCTATTGGCCCTAACGATTCGGTTTCTTTGATTCTATACAACATTTCCATTATCCTCACCAACGGACAGAATCCTCCTACAAATAAACAGAAACTATGAAAAATCCTCCCAAGATGAAAGGTCACTTATTTCTGCAGTGTTTGGCTAACTTTCAGTCCCAAAGAGAACTGAACTGAGTACACCCGTCATGAACCTCAATCATGGCTAAGTATCAATAATAACCGGTATAAGGGCACCAGGATGGTTCCAGGGAGCATATGATTGTGTATTTGAGGATCCTTCCGTGGAGATCTTTTTGGGGGCACCTGGGTGGCTTAGTCGGTTAAGCATCTGCCTTCAGCTCAGGTCATGATTCCAGGGTCCTAGAATCGAGCCCCTCATTGGGGCTCCTTGCTCAGCGGGGAGTCTGCTGCTCCCTCTCCCTCTTCCTGCTGCTCCGCTGGCTTGTGCTCTCATTGTCTCTGTCAAATAAATAATTAAAATCTTAAAAAAATAAATTAAATAAAATTCTCTTTAAAAAAATACTATGTTTTTTGTACTCTTAATTGCTAGAAATAATGACTTGCTAAATTCCAACTTGGGCTTATTAACTCCTGGGTCTAGATGCAGTTCATCACTGTGCAACAGTGGCTGTTATGTCTACAGGATGGAAATTGAAAATCCCGTTTGAACACCTACAAGGAGATCATGATGGTTCTGCGCAGTGATTACATTCGAAAAGAAAAATATATCACTTTATCTTTCACGGTCTTACTGCCTTCTAACTGCAAAGTGTTATCCTGGGGAATAGGAAACTGATTCGGTCTCAGGCTATCTGTGAACATTGATTTTTCTATTTTCTTTCTAATTTCTGAAATAGTGAAGGAAGCTTGGAATCAAATGATCACATCTAATCAGACAACAAAAAACCCAGAAAAATCATAGGTTTTCTCTGGATACCGGAGAAGCTTTTTGTTTGTGATGATGAGAGCTTATAAAATGATGGTGATGTTGTACTTTAAGCCTGTGGGCCACCACTTCTCAGTATCTAAAGAATATATTTTAGTTGTTGGAAAACTCAGTGATGTCTTCTCATTTTATTCTTCTGAAAATGTTCAACCGTGCATGTTTTCACATCTGTAGATAAAATAAATGACAACAAGATGTTAAAGAAGAGTAAATGTCCACAGTGGTTTAGAAGGCTCAGTGGTCAAAACCTTCATCCTAGTTGACCTGCGCATATCATAAGAAGTGTTATTCTTCACCCAATAAGTATATTTCCTAATCCATATGTGAAAAAGACTAGACATGTTTTAACATACTGATTATGGCTTTTTGACAAAAAAGCCATTCAACTGGTTCATTGTTCCTGGTGCTTTTCTCTAGACTGATGGAGTTCTCCATGCATTACTGAGTAGAGAGAGGATGCAGACTCCAGAGGTGTGGTGAACAATCACTCACTAATGACAAAGGAAGGAACCGTCTTGACAATAGCAAAATGGTGGTTGCCCCTTTATAGATAGCACTAAGATTAGCATCTCTAATCGTAGAACAAGTTGACAGAGGATGGCTCTTGAGGTGATGCAATATGAAGTCCCCTGCCAATAATGCCAAACTGTAAAGAAGCCATTTGACATAACTTTCAGTCTCTAGGCAGTACAAGGATGTAGGAACGTGGAATGACACTCCAAGGAGATGGTCAAACTGGCATATGGTAATGTGGGCATGCAATAAGAAAACTGGCCTGGTCCCTTCAAAATATTCATGTAAGGAAAAAAGTGTTGAGGGGACTCTTCAACATGAGGAGAAACTAAAGGGGCATAACAGTTGAGTGAAATCTGTGTTAGTTATCAAGTGCAGCATAACAAACTACACCAAGATGTCGTGGTTGAAAGCAACACACATCTATTATCCCCTAGCTCTCGCAGGTGAGAAATAGGGTAGAGCTGACCCAGGTGCATCTGACTAAAACTGTCCCCTGAGGTGCCAAGCCCCTGCCAAGGCTACAGGCTCATCTGGAGTCCCCCTTGGGGGATGAGGGAAATGGGACAGGAATGGCTTCCAAGCTCCTCACGTGGTTGTTGGTTGGCCTCAGGTCCTTCCTGTGTGAACATTTCCACATCACTGCCTCACAACATGGTCACTGGCTTCTCTCAGGGCAAGTGATTGAGTGAACAGAGAATGACCAAGGCAGAATTCCTGGCCTTTCTATAACTTAATCTCAAAAGTGACATCCTTCCACTTCTGTATTCTTGTCCTCGGAAGTGATTTGGTAAGCCCAGCTCCACGTGAGGGGCCAAGGTGGCGGGATTGCATGATGACATGAAGACCAGAGAATGATGATCACTGGTGACTGTCGTAGAGGCTGCCAACCACCACCTGCATGAAGCTGATGGACTCTAGTGACAGGAAGAACAGATCTGTGACAGGCGTTTCAGGGCCAATCAGGAAAATTGGAACCTAAGTTTCATACGGAGTAATATTAGAGAATTCATCTTAATGGTTATGTAAGAGAACCTATATACCCTAGAAGACACAGGCTTGAGGATTTAGATACAAAGTATTATATCTGCAACTTATTTCCTAATGATATACACACATGCACATAAAGACCTACACTTACACATGGACACATACATACATCGATGGAAAAACATAGATAATAACGATGATTAAATCTAGATGGTGGGTATGTGGATGTTCATTATCCTATTATTTCAACTTTTCAGTCTGTTTGGGAATTTTTCCTGGTAATGTGGGGTAGAGTGGTGTCTTAGGTCAGTTTTACTTCTGCCTTGTTCCAGTAAGTGGGGGGAAAGGGTAACACAAAGCTTGTAAGGCCCATTGAAGATACTATAGTAAAAAACTCCTAGTGTTGATGGCCCCAGCTTTCTCCGGGCCCCCTTGCATTCTACAGTACTTTATTCCTAAATGCTGATGTGCACATGGTGACCACTTTGGGAAAGGATGTAACGTTTTATTGGGAAAGCAGGTGCCGGGGGATGTTCACTACAGTGGATTTGATGACTAATCTGCTTTTCTTTGGGAGATGTCCTGCTTTCACCATATAACCTCTCTCCACTCCCTCCGGACTTTCCATTATGGGCAAACCCTCTTGGATTGGGACTCTCTGAGGCGACTTGCATCTGTTGATCAGCTGTGTCTTCCCTATAGCTACTTTTCCAGCCATTTGGTGGTTTTCCAGACCATGTGGTTTGTGGGGTTGTTAAAGATACTATGCTTTCTTTAATCCTCTTCAATGTTGTATTTTAAATTTCATTCCAGGCCACAGGTGCACATTCACTGATATTAGGAAAGTTGGCTCATTTATTCTTTTCTAGTCCTGTTCTGGTCAAATTGTGAATCTCCACAGTGTAATCATTTATTAAATTGCTTTTCAAGTGATCTTTAAAAAGCTGTTTGTATGACATTCTGCACTTTCGACCATGAGATCATACCCCCAGGAATAATTACTAAATCTGTGTTAAATTTTTCTGCCTCTTTTTCTTACCAGTTCCATTAGCCAATCTGCATCCAAAACCATTATCGACTGAGGTTTTTTTTTTTTTTTTCCCCCAGACATTTCCATCTTCTAACAGTATATTGGTTGTCAAAATGAACATCAGTGATAGAACTTAGTAGAGACTGATCTGTGCCAATTACTGCTGTTCTTAGGAATATTTGAGTGGGACAAGGCCTTCTTTTTAGGTATTACATATTCTGTGAAATCCTCAGTACTTCCATAATTTGACCCTAAGATGAAGACTTTTCTGGTGGCACGGTCATCATCTATCCACTGTGGAGGATGGAGAAAATACAAGAAAGCATCGGAGTATTACACAGTCCACTTAACCCTACCACCCAGGAGAAATCACAGGTAACAGTTTGGTCTATTTCAAGCCATCCTTCACCACCAAGAAAGTCTGGAGGAGATAAGATGATTGCTTGTAATAGGAAAATCAAAGATAGACTAAAACAGGAAAGAGTAAAAGATGTCTGAGGGGAGGAAGGCCAGCTAGAGCTGGTATGGTGGCTCCATAAAGCTTTCAAAGACCCAAGTTACTCCCAGCCTACTGCTGACCCATCTCTAGGCTCCCCTGCCTGCCCCCTACCCCAGGGTGTCCCATCCTCATGGTCCTGAAGGGTTCAGCTAGTTTACTTGTCAGCTCTGCATTTTAGCCAGTAGGACCGAGGAAGGAAATTAGAAGCAGGCTGACTCTCTGCTCTTCAAAGAGACTTTCTGGAAATGGCCTAGGTTTCTTCCATAAACATCAGATTGGTCAGAAGTTAGTTGTGTCATTGCAAGGGTGGCTGGGTGCAAAGTAGGAGTCTGAGAAAGAGAAGAAAGGGGAGAATAAACGAAAGGCAATATTCCAACTTAGCGTGGCAGGAATTCTCCTTAGAGGGACAACGAATGACTTAGGTGTCCATACATACACGTCTGTGGGTTTATTTTCTAAGATTTCTACAGTAAGCTTACGAAGAGTTACTCTCTGGAAAATGCTGATCTCATTTGTTTTAGAGTAATTAACCATTTTGTTTGAGAAAAAAAATCTGTGCAAAAAAAGTATTGATAGTCTCATTTTGAAAAGAAGTAAACTGATCTTCCAGAGAGACCAAGAAATTTTCCAATACTACAGAGTTTACGAGTGATGGAAACTAAGCACTTTCAGAGATCTTGTTTTAATTTAGTGCTTGTTTGCCCAAAGTCACGGTTGCTCCCTCAGAGGAGAAGGGATGTTTATTAAACACCTCAGTGTGCCAAGTGTATACAGTGCTTACAGAAGATTCCCAGTCTACGTCATCATCCCGACCAGGGGTCAGCAAACGTGGTCTGTAAAGAGCCAGACTGTGACTATTTTAGGCTTGGTGGGCTACAATCAGGAATATTTTTGAGGTACTTAAATAACCAAGAGGGAAACATATTCCCTTTTGGGCATGTACAAGTGATTCTCAGCTTGTGGGAAGTGAAAAATCAGGTGCTAGGCCCTAGTTTGACAACCTGTGTTCTGCAGAGTCCGGTGAACTAGACACCCAGTGACAGGCTCATTCTGCAGATGAGTGAATAGTAAGTAACTCAGGGCTCAGCTGTTCACAACACTAGTGAATAGCAGGGCTGGGCTTGGACCCGTGTTCATCTGACTGCAAAACCCTATATGATGTTCTGACTTGGCTATGCCGTGGAGCATGTGAACTCCTGTGAAAATAGAGGACATTCTCCTCCACTGGAAAACCTGTGAGGCCCAGAGGATTTCCAGGCCCTGATGGGAGCATGTTGGGCACCTCTGTCTCACTTGATGCCGTGGTGTGCCTCCAACACGTTGAGGGACCCATTAGGAAACCACCTATAAGCTCTTGAAAGAGTGAGGCCATGTCTAGTTACAGGATTGGTTTCCCTTCAAGTAAAGATGGTCTTGCCTTTTGGCTTCAGTGCAAGCTGAAATCTTTGTGTTTAAACAGAAAAAAAAAAAAAGATAATGTTTTAACTTTGAAAAGAGATTCTGAGAGCTTATCAACAGTCTTGGCTTTCCTCATTCCATTTAAATTATGCTATGATTGTCTTTAAAGAGAAGGCCCAGAGGCCTGGATTGTCCTCCAAGGGATAAACACTGAATGCAGTGTATTAATCAAGAATGGCAACAAATGTGCCCCCACACAGAGGCCTGACTTGCCGAGAGCCTCACATTCAGAAACAAGAAATGACAGACGGCCCTTGGCGCTGACGAGGAGGGGCCCATTTAAGGAGGTGTCTTGTGAGTGGAGCATGAAGACTGGGGTTGCCCAGTGGCTTACCATTAATTGGCTCACAATAGCTAGGGGTTTGAAGCAGCTCAGTGGGAAGGGTTTGTGAACCTGTGTAAACCCCCAATCCCCTGTGTTGCGTTCCCACGCTTGCCCCGCTCCTTGCATTGCAGTTTGTAAATTCTTGTTCTTACAACAACCTTAATAGGTAGGTATTGTTCCAGCCTTATAGAAGGAGGTGTGAAGTCGAGTGAGATGAAGTAATTCCCAACCTCACACCCTTACAGAGGGTGGAGTTGCATCAGTGCAAGGCTCAGGTCCTTCCCACAGATGCTGGTTACTGCCAGCCCAGAGCGTTGTGTTGGAGATGTGCCCAGAGCATTTCCTCCACCGCTTTAGTCTCTCAGATCCATACCTGGCCTTGCTGGCTGGACTGGTATCCCAATTACACGTATTTAATTTGTGGTCCCTATACTCATCAAATATATTTAAGAAATGATGTGAATTTTTGAATTCCAAAAGGCAGCTACTAAGCATCTGGAAAACTAGTGAGAAAATAAAATTTGTCTCACTCTGGGTATTGAGGCTTGCTGCCTAGCCACACTGGAAGAGAGTGGTTGATTTTTCAATAAATGTGATGAAATAACACAATTCAAATAGACAGATGGTCGAAGTCTACAGAAGTGATTGGCTGTGAGGGTAGCACTTGCTTTGAGATGGGAGCTCATAGGTTTTTTAAAAAGTTCTTCTAAATAAAATATTTAGAATCAACTTCTTAAGCCTTTTGAATGCGGTAAAGTGATTAAATAGTATTCTTTATCAGGCGTTGAAGAATTCAAGTGCAGAGAGGAACAGCATTTTATGGGTCTGAGGCCTTTTATATTCGGAGGCTGTTTACCTTTCCAGCCCCATCTCCTGCTCTTGGGTATCACGGGTTCGGTTTGTTTTGTTGGTAATTCCTGCCATAAACTTTACTTCCTCACATCCACACAGTTGTTTCTTTGCCTCTGACTCTCCCCCTTGCTCTTCCTGCTGGAGCTTGGTCCCTGTCCACTGGCTCAGTCCCCTCTGCTTCTCCATTGGCCCTGGGGGACCCCCACGGTGCAGGAGGGGCCTCCCCCCCGACTCCCCAGAGTTCTTTTCTCTCCACTAGGTCCGCTGACTTTCTGCCCGCAGACACACTTTTCAACATTAGACTATCACAGTGGAAGGCAATTAACTGCATCAAGTCTTCAGACTTTGCCTCCTGTCATCACCATGGGCTTCTTTTGCAAAGTCTGAAAACCCACTGACTTGCAGCTCCCTTTGTGGTCAATATCAATATAAATCGTTAAAAGCATATTAAGAATTAACATTCATTAGTGAAAATAGACTAAAAAGTGATTGGATATACAGCTAACAATGAGGGCTTTTTAGGAAAAGATTTTAAATGTAACTACTCCAAAGTTAGAGTCAAATTTTAATAATGTACTGCTCATGTACAGTGATGTGAAGATTTTATTTTTTCTGGCCCCAAAGAGTTTTTGTGGTTGTTTGGGTTTGGTTTTGTTCTTCCCAGAATAATAAAATGTAGCAAATCAATTCCAGTTACATATCCTTAACTATTCTCTCACACTTGTGTTCATGAGTGGAAAGATGGTTCAAAGCCATATAGAAAGACAGAAAATCTAAAAAGGAATAATGAGCCTTTGGGAAGTTCTAGAGATTTCTGGAACGAGATGTTCTCTGAAATTGAATCAGATCTCCAAAACCCCTTTTGAAAGGGAAGCTCTATAACCTATAGCTAGAAATTGTTTTACTTTGAAGGTGTCCTGCAGCTGGATATGCCCAGCCTTGGTCTCTAGGGTCCCAGTGTCTTAGCTTATTCTTAAACTGGCCAAAGCAGAGGATGTTTTGGGAGCCTCCTCTTCTCCCCTAATTCTTGGAAAGCCCCAATTCAAAAGCTGATAGTACCAGGAATTTTCCAGGTCAGTGAAAAGAATTACATCCCCAGGGCTGCTTAGCCCACAGATTGGAGGAAAAGGAAACGAAAACAATTCAGTTGGTTCTGAACCAAATCAGTCGAGGTGCAGAGCTATCCTCATTTTTCCAGCCCACACCAAAGCTCATTATTGGTTGCACTGATGGCATACAAATTTTGGGTTGAGATTTTGAAGGGAGGTCCTAGAACCTGATAATAAGAGCATTCTAATCGCACTGAGGTGGTCTGCCAATGTAAATGTGCTCTGCAGTGGGAACGTGTCACAAACATGAAAACTGACATTTCAGGACAGCCCCCTTAGACCATGACCAGAAGGAAAGGATGGTTTCTTTTTATTTTGTTTTTTAAATGGTTGGCTGAGAAGAGGTATAATTTATAGAATTCAGGTGATGCTTGAAATAAATAAAGAGGAAACGTACAAGGTTATTAAATGCACGTGTATTACCTCCCCAGCTCCTCTTTATGTTCACATTATTTCCTATTGCTATCCTTTTCAGAGATTCCTATTCAAAGTGATGGTGGGCACATTTTGCCTGGAAGCCAGCAAATTGTCTTATTTTCCCTATGTCAACCCCACCCCCACGATGTTCAGGGGAAACCTTTAATTCTGTGATTCAGGGAAAAATTTCAAGTTTGTATTTAGGGCAAGAACGTAGCTGAAAAGGAAATACGTTGGTCAGTAGGAAAATAGGACTTGCTGACTTTTGTCTACAGGTAATATTCTTGACAGTTCATCCATATTTTGGGAAGTGTGTAAAACTGACAGGAACTACACTGAAAACCAGCCAGACAGGTATGATAAGCAGGCAGCTGACACTGGCTGGGATCCCCATGTTCTCAACAGTCAGGATGGTTTACTAGCCTCTGAGGAATCGCTCTCTACCTCACTATCAGTACTGTAGAGACTTGCCTTCCTAAAGGGGACAAGTTGCCAAGTGCTTGAGATGACAAAGAAGGTCTTTCTACAGAGAATCTTTCATCACCCAGTTCCATGAGGGGAGCAGCAATGTAGGTACATAATTGCTCCCCATCATTAGTTAGCCATTAGAATGAAATTCATATTAACCAATAACAATATCCCCGCCATTTTCCCCCCAAATCCTTTCACTCTAGCATACAGTGAAGAGCTGCATCTCAGTTGATAATTCTTGAAGATGCCATTTTAGTTGAAATCGAATTCACCAGGTGACATCCCTGTCTTGCAGGCACGTCAAATCTGGTTCTAATTTAGATCAGCAGTTCAGAAGCAAATTATTTGCCCAATGCAGGGAACAGATATTGCCTTCTCCCTAACGTCCATCTGTGGAGCCCTTGGAGACTTTGTGATGAACGGATATGTCTAGTGGGAAGCAGCTTGTGACCCAGAGCAGTGGGCACATGAACGAGAAGCCTGCGTGTCGCAGCAAAGCCCACAGGTGCTAATGTGGAAGAAGGCATCTGGGGACGTTAAGGACTTCTGAAGCTATTCGATTTGGTTTCCCTCTCTTTCTTCATTGGACCAGGAGTTTTCTTGTTAAGCTAACATCTCATTTCCTGAAAGATTTCCTGAAAGATGCCTTTCCATTTCAAATATATCCAAGAAACCTTTTTATTCTGACACTTCACACAATCCTGAATTGCCTAACAACTGATAAGGATCATGTGGTTCCTGGGGAGGCTCAGAACAACGCTTTTTTGTAAAGCTGTCTGTGTCCTTCTGGAACCTGCTATTCTACAGGGGGGTAAGCACTAGGCAGCGTCTTTAACACTTAGGAGGAAACAAAATGCTAATTTTGAGTCACTAAGCAGGCTAATTAAAATAGAGGGCTCTATTTATAGGAAATGCAGATTTTGAATACCAGAATTTCCAGTTGGAGGGGATTTCAGAATTCATCCTGTCCAGACCACCAACCGATGGATGACAAGTTAGCTATTTTGCGCCTACATAAATTCTCATGGCGAAGAGACTTACCTCCTCTCAAAGGAGCTCATTGCATTTGCAGAATGCCTCTCGGCCTCCCCGTGACTTATTTCTGGTGGGCTGATCTCTCTCCCTGTGTCGCTTGAAAGCAATTCCTATTTAATTCAGTTTGTTGTTCATGAAACATCTATTAACATCAGCTCTGTGCTGAGCACTGAGCCAGATTCCGGGGCTGCTTGCATGAAGAAAACATAGTCCCTTTGTCCCCAAAAAGCTCATAGTCAGGTAGAGGCAGAAAAGGGAAAACAAGCAATTGTAGGGCAGTGTCATAAATGCCCCGTTAGGAGTCAGCACGGAGCGATGCAGGAACACAGTAAGAAAACACATAACCCAGATTTGTGGGCAGGCTTTCAGGAGGAGGTGACATTTCAGGTCAGTCCTGAGGGATGCATCATGGATTAATAATATTAAAACAACGTAAGATTTTTTTAAAGGATTTTATTTATTTTGGAAAGCGTGCACAAGTGGGTGGAGGGGCAGAGGGAGAGAGAATCTTAAGCAGATGCTGCACTGCTGAGCGCGGAACAGGACATGGGACTCGATCTCCCAACCCCGAGATCATGACCTGAGCCGAAATCAGGAGTCAGACACTAAACCGACTGAGCCCCGCCCCATGCCCCAAACAGTATAAGTTTTTTGAAGAGATTAAAAAACGTTTTCTTATGGAGTTGGATTTTTCCCTTCTTTTAGAAATGTGCTCATAATTTTTAAAATGTGTCTCCTCATTTCAGGCTGTGACCGAATTTGTTCAAACAAAAAAAAGAGCAAAATGTGATAGATTCTGGGGTTTCCTAATGGATACTTCTAGAGGCTGGGAAACCGTCCAGAGTCTCTGCTGACCCAGGTGGGATCAGCTGGACTCCCTCCCTGGCTGAGGGGCTCCAGTGAGACTCCCGGACTCTCACCTGTGCTCTGGGCTTCCCACGAGGTACTGTGTGATCCTCTGAGCAGGGCTCCGAGCTCAGTACCGTGATCTGCACCGCGGGTCATGATTCTTAGGTTCACCAGTTACAAGGAATAAAAACCGTGATTCTGGGAGCTAGGGGCTCTAGGTGTTGAAGGAAGGGAAAGCCACCAGCTGATGACCGAATACTGAGCACACCCGCTCTGCTTGCGCGGACCTTGAGCCAATGGTAGCAGCCACCATTGCGGGGGAGGGGTCTGGATGGCCGCCGAGGCCACCATCTCAAGTGGGCTTCGGGGGCTGCTTCCTTCCGATCGTCCTGTGTGGTTCTGGTCGACTTGGTCAATGTTGACAAACATGTTTCCTGCTGCTCAACTTGTCACTTGTCCACACTCTGAGAAACAGAGGTCCATGCTTTATACTTGAGTGGCCCTGAGCAACCATTTGGGGACTGCTGCTAGAATTTTGTTGTATTAAAAAGTTCTATGTGTGGGACTGTGTGTGTGTGTGTGTGTGTGTGTGTGTGTGCGCGCGTGTGTGTGTGTTCCTTTAAAGTGTTAGTTATTTTACTCCTAATCTGTATATATGCATTTGTGTATGTATGCATGGTGTGTGTGTGTGTGTGTGTGTGTGTGTGTATGAATGAGATACAGTATGTATTATATAAGATTTTTTTAAAGAAAAGCAAATATTCCTCAAATTCTTATTCTTTTGCTACCAAATTAGAATATTATCAAGATAGAGTGTCTTGCCTGCTATTTAAGAATTTTCTGAGGGCACCTGGGTGGTACAGTCAGTTAAGCGGCTGCCTCTTGTTTTCAGCTGGGGACATGATCTCCGGTCCTGGGACTGAGACCTGCATCAGGCTCTGCTCTCAGGACAGAGTCCGCTTGAGATTCTTTCTCTCCCTCTGCCCTTCCCCCACTTCCAAGTTTGTGCTCTCTCTCTCTCTAAAAAATCTTTCAAAAAAAAAAAAAAATTCTGACCTAATAGTACATCAAATGGTTACTCTAAAAAAAATGTGGAACACTTTAATAGTTAAAAAGAAATCAGATATTAGTATAATTTTATTTAAGGTTTTGGTGTATTTGGAGAGGAAGTGATAGGAAGACATTCCAGTACAGATCATCACTAAATCTACAGACATAAATCCTTCAATACATTTATTTTTTACTTAAAATTTTGGCAAGTTAGTAGTTTTTGATGTATTGATTTTTATAAGACTTTCTTCTGTATACTCAAAAGTTTATTTGAAGCTTTTTGTTTCTTCCAAGTGATTTTTTTTTTTTTTAGATTTTATTTATTTATTTGACAGAGAGAGACAGCCAGTGAGAGAGGGAACACAAGCAGGGGGAGTGGGAGAGGAAGAAGCAGGCTCCTAGCAGAGAAGCCCGATGTGGGGCTCGATCCCAGAACACTAGGATCACGCCCTGAGCCGAAGGCAGACGCCCGACTGCGCCACCCAGGCGCCCCCCCCACACAAGTGATCTTTAAGACCAGCACAGCCCACATGGTGGGTACATCTTGGGTCAGGCAGTAGCGATTTGGTGTCGTAGTGACCATTTAGGATCTGGTTTAATAGGCTGTGTAGGCAGCTTAATATAAAGGAACTGCATTTTCAGCATTGTGCCCTTAAACCAGCCTACACACAGTGACTAGGCAGTGACTAATGGAAATCAAGTTTTGGAGGAGGAGGACAGGTCACATCTGAGAAAACAGCTCCCACGCTAACCCAGGGTTCCCCGTGCCTCCTGGAGTAACGGCCATGCCTTCCCCTGACTGGGTGCCACGAGGGGTCCACTGCCCGACTCCCCACAAGGAATCCCAAACTCGAATTCTTCCAGCTGCCACCAGTCCCTAACTCATGATCTGACTTCCATCTGCAATGGACACAGAATTCTTTGCTTTTCCAGAAAAATGCTAAATTTGGAACAAAATGATAAATAGGGGGCTTGATAAGTATGTCCATGGAAGCCCCCCTGGTTTAGTTTTTACCTTTTCTACCTGCCACTTAGAGTGGAGTCTCTTTTTCCATTTGAGAGGAGTGAGTGAATCCAGGAGGAGGAATAAAGAATTCTGAGAAGAAAATGATGACGTCATGCTTATTATTAGGGGTATGCATGTGACTACGCTTGCCATGCATCGTGGTGAACAAGTAGATTAAAGTTTCATTTTGGTTTGTTTTACTTACTGTTTTCAGAAATTTTTGTTGTGGTTCAGTGCCTTTTTTTTTTGGTCCCCCCAAAACACCATTTGACAAAAAGACAAAGATTTTATTTATTTGAGAGAGAGCGAGAGAGTGAGCATGAGTGCAAATGGGGTTGGGGGCAGAGGCAGAAGGAGAGAGAGAGAATCTCAAGCAGACTCCCCGCTGAGCAGGGAGCCTGATGTGGGGACTCGATCTCAGAACCCTGAGATCATGACCTGAGCCGAAGGCAGACGCTTAGCTGACTGAGCCACCCCGGCATCAAGACAAAAGTAAAACAGATTTCCAAGATTCTGCAACAACACCAATGGTGGGAAGAGCCATCGTTCGAATGACAGATTTAGGAGAGGGAAGAAAAAACTATGGGATAATTTGCGGTGACTGTGAGGTGCTGTGAGTGACTTCTAATTACAGAAATGTCAAAACATGAATGAAGCCTGCATCTTTGGCTTGAAAAAAACAAAAACAAAAACCAGAAACTGGGGCTGAAAAGTATAATAGGATTGAAAGAGGCTGAGGAGAATGAAAAACTTAACTCTGCAACAGTTGCTATCATTAGAAGTTTGACCTGATAATAAAATACACATTAAAAAAAAAAAAAAACACCTTGAGACACTTTTTATGCCTTTTTACTAACTTCGGTAGATTTTATTTATACTTGTCAAGAGGTTCATTAATGTTAAGTCCTATTTAGTTAATTCCTCTAAGACAAAGCTTATTCTGGCTCCAAATTCTACTTAGCTTTGACAGCAAGGGGAGACGTGGTTTATTAACAGGAAGAAAGAGACAAAATTGTAAATGCTCATTAGGCTTTGACACCAATTCTAGAGGAATATCAGGAGCTAACACCCAGACAGTTCAATAAACAGCCAGGAGTGAAATGCAAGGTCAAGGCTATGTTGGGAGCTGGAGGGAAAGACGTATCCTGTCAAAGACAAGAGCAGGAATTCACACACGGTTCAGTGCTTCCCTCACTGAAGGTTGGCAAAGGACCGCTTCACCAAAGATAACGTACACGTTCCAACCTCCATGCTTTTCCCTATGCTGTTCTGCATGTCTGAGGTGCCTTTCCCTCGGCTGTCTTTCCAGATGGTCTTCCACCTGCAAGGTTTCCCTTAAGTACCCCTGCTGGGTATCGTCCTTCCTGACGGCCTGCTGGGTATCGTCCTTCCTGACGGGTCCATCCAAAGTCTCTAAGGACTCCAGTATCAGGATAGTACTGTGTCTTACAGACTGTTGTATTTGTTTTAGGTAAAAGCAACAACACCAACCACCACTGACTTGAATTTGACTCTACCTCTACCTAGTTTCTGTACCTTTTAGAAAGTCCTTAAGCCCATCGTTTTCTGATGGGTACAAATGGGGAAATTACTTTAATAACCTTGATACAAAGTTGGCCTGAAGCGGAAATGAACTTGGCATCTAAGTAAGCACCCAGCAAATGAGAGTTTTCGTGATTACCAGCATGGCACTTGATATGGTCAGTCATTCCTGTCTGTGACTTCTGTGACGCTAGAATGTGAGTTGAGAACATGCAAGGTATTTTTCTGTGTAATTTCATTTCTTATAATAAGATTGATTCCCAGCCCTCATGCGTAAATCAGCTTTCTCTCGGAAGGGGTGGTCATTCTAGTTTTATACTACCTTCAGCATAGATAATACTTCAAAGTTGACAAAACAGTCTTCGCTGTTATTTGACTTCTTGTTATTCTATTTGACGATTTATTACATTCCCCATAGTGTCCTTTCCATAAAGTGCTTCACTTATATTCATTAAATGATAGTTCTTCTGTCTGACCAACCATTTCTTAGAAAAGCATTACAAGTTAAGTGTGGATTCCCTATTTGCCAGTGACTTTCCTCTCTGCTTTATCGGCAACTGCAGAGTTTTGTTTTTGTTTTGTAATTTTTAAAAGATTTTATTTATTTGTTTGCCAGAGAGAGAGAGAAAACGAGAGAGAGCACATAAGCAGGGAGAGCAGCAGGGAGAGGGAGAAGCAGGCTCCCCACTGAGCAGAGAGCCTGATGCGGGACTCAGTCCCAGGACCCGGGGATCATGACCTGAGCCTTAGACAGACACTTAACTGACTGAGCCACCCAGGCGTCCCGGCAACTGCAGAGTTAAATAACAATGTCTGCCCCTCCAATCCTGAACATCATCCGAAGACCAGCTCCCCAGCCGTGGCCAAGCAAACATCCCCTCATCTACCCAGGCAGATGTTCAGATTGTATAGGTATCTAGGGGTGAGTGCTGCCTGTGTTTATTGCTAAGATAACCCACGGTGACCGCTATCTCCTGATGTGGGTTGAGGTCCTGAGTCCCTTCCTACCCCAAAACCTCTATCTGATAAACAAATGGGAAGAACTGTCATTTTGCTTCCATTCCTGTTCCTCTGACGAAGTATTAGGCAAACAGTGAAGCAGCCAAAGGAGGAAAAACTGATCATTTGTACCAGTCCTTGGTTATGCGACTCAGTTCCGTTGGGGTTTCATGATCTAAATTGAGGTGGACAAAACTCAGCTGGTGTGTCATCCACGACCTTCACTAGATCTTATAAGGGAAGGAAGACTGATAATAAGCCAGTGACAGGGATTCTATTAGATCTATAATGCACGAGTCTCTTTAGCTAAATTCCCATTCATCAGAAAGATCAGAGGCTTCTAATTGCCTTTTTCTGCCACAGGATTAACATATAGTTATGTCGATTTTCCTGATGTATTAATATTCCCAGAATGTGATAGCTGGTTCTTCCTATCTGTGAGTGCTACATACCCACGCCAGTGCCTGCCCCCAGAACAGCTACCGTTCCCTTTTGCTGGGATTGAATTTAATTCCAGCTTGGTGTCTTGTGTATTCCAAGAAGAAAATGAAATTAAAGCTGAACAGGACTCAAATTTCACATCAGGATTTAAAAACATAACTTCTTGTGCTTGGTAGTCTTACATGTATAAGCTGACACGTAACGGTTCTGTAAAAATATTATCTACATTAGCTAATTCTTTGTATCATAATATGGAAGTGTTCCCAGCTGATTTCCTTTGGAAGCACAGTTCTGTGGGGTGTGGGAGAGCTCTGGCAATAGCCGGGAGCCCAGATTTTAAATCGGCCACTTTTGAGCTGTTGTCTTTGGCAGGTTACTTAATCCCTTGCAGCCTGGGTTTCCTCTTCTTCCAAACGAACGAATGACAGAACCCACCTCATAAAGTGGTTTTGGGGGTTTTGTGATACAGTGCTCATCGACCACTTAACATAGAATGTGCCAAAGAAATAGTTGCTACTGTTTATCGATTAAACCTTTTAGAAATGTGTCGGATCTCTAAAATAAATCCTAGTGAAGTGCTGCTTTCTATTGTTCATTTCGCCTACTTAGATCTTTTGTTTAAAAAAAGGTATTAGAAATAAAAGTGTCTTTGCAACAGAAAGATCAATATCGACGGCTTTGGACAATAAAGTCTAGGTCTCGGTTATTGCTGGCATGCATTGTATAACTAGCAGGTTTTTCTCAACACTATTTGACGTCATCTCTCAATTGGTTGAAGATGCTTTAAAAGGATACAAATTCAAAATAAAGCATGTGTGTATGTATGTATGTATTTATTTTTAAGATTTTATTTGACACAGAGAGGGAGAGATTGTGAGAGAGCACAAGCAGGGAAAGCAGCAGGCAGAGGGAGAGGGAGAAGTCTCCCCTGCTGGGCAGGGAGCCCGATGTGGGGCGCGATCCCAGGACCCTGAGATCGTGACCTGAGCCGAAGGCAGACACTTCACCGACTAAGCCACCCAGGTGCCCCAAATAAAGTATTTTTTTAAAGTAGGATTGTTAGACAAGAGTAGTCAGTTTCGAAGTGAATGGATTTAATTCCTCTTGGGAATATCTGTTTTAAAGTTGGGTCCTTAATTAGTTTGTGACAATGTTACCTCCCATGGCTGCTTAAATACACACACACACACACACACACACATATATATATATACACACACTTATATATATATATATATCAGCGGCATGCATTCTGATTAGGGAGCGTCTTTTATTTTTAAGAAGTTTCCAGTGGGGGCAGGGTGGTGGAAGGCAGGTGAGACGGTCCCCAGGCCTTATCCCAATAGCCTCCAGGCTGCTAAGTAATGCACTTACTGGCATCACGGACATACTCCTTACTGTCCATTGGGTTTTCATGTTTAAAAACAAACAAACAAAAAAAGGCAGATGCTGATGACCTAGGCTGCGTCCTCTATCTCTGCCATTCTGTAGGTCTAATCTCTAGAAGAGTTTAGTCAACTTAGAGCTACTGTGTCACAACGGACCTGCTGTTATGAACAGTACTATGCTCTCGGTCACACAGAGCCACAGATCCAAAAGGGCCATGATTGAAATTGGAGGCAGAGATATGCCTGTGATCTCTCCAAAAATGCAGTTTTGTTACAGAGTGAGAAAGAGAGTTACTGGCAGAGGGGTTGAATATTTGAAACCTCTGGCCTGATGTTTGAATTAGAAAGTAACCTGTTCTCTCTCTGAGTTTGATGACTTAATACAATTTAAAAAGAAAACCAGTATGTGTTACTTATTACAAAGATTCTGTGGTGGTTTTTAAATTTTGTATGAAAAAAGCACATTGATGTATAAACTATCGAAGACATTTTACACAAAGGAGTTTTTTCCCCACTAAACAAGCTAAATTCGGTGATTTTAATTTTATGCCTTAAAATCATAATAGTTGTTTTCTCCTTCCCCCATCGCACTAATAGAAGCAGCCTTGAAACTCTTTCCGAAGTGTAGCACTTCAGTCTGTTTTTGAAGTTGCACATACACGTTAAATGGACTGTTTTGTTCATGGTATGTTTCATGGTTTTAAGAAAGTACTCGCTATTTACCTACATCTTTGACCCTCTAAGTTTCCTTAGACTTTCAACAGACTGTTACACTGCTAACTGATAATCGGGGTTCAATCCAAGGAATTTGCTCAACAGAATGGTAGGAATTGTGTGCCTTCCGCTAGATTTCAAGGGTGTACGCATTTATTCCAAAGTTGGGTAACTGTGCACTTTTTTAAATGCACTGATGGGTGGGCCTCCAATTATATGATCTATGAAGGTGGCATTTCTGTAAACATAGTTCTTTTAAGCTTGTTCCTATATTGACATTACATTTTTAGTCTTTAATGCCTTGCAAGTTCCATCTACAGTGACGTCAGAGACATTTTCATGTGAATTTGTAATTATTGCTTAGAGACAGAAATTTGTGAGGGAAGGAGTTTGTGTGTGTGCACGCGCGGCCATGCATTCTTTAAGCATGGACTCTATGGTTTTATCCCCTTAGTGTGTCAACGATACATTACCCTTCCCTGGCTTCACCTCGTTCCAGTCCTCTCTATCCAAGCACAGCCAGTGGTTCTTAAATCACTAAGAACATATTCTCAGCTTTATCTGATTACATCTACTTAATGTTCTTTGCCTTCTTATGCTACCAAAACCCTGTTCCACGTACCCTCCTCTCATGCTTCCCCCATTACACACACACACAGACACACACACACACACACAGACACACACACACTTTTACCTTTTTCAGTTAGTGTGTAGGGGAAAATATGCTTGAAGCCAGACAGATAAGTTTAAATTTTTGGTTTACCACATAGTAAAGGCATAATCTGGAACAGTAGCTTGACCATTTGAACAAGAATTAGAATGTTCATCTATTAAATGGGTATGAAATGATCAAATATCAAGGTGCTCAATGAACATGGTTTCTTTCTTTCTGTATGTGCTTGATTTCTGGTCTAACCTTGATTTGCTCCAAAGTTATGATTCCTTGTCTGTCTCTAGATATCATTCCTACGTGATCATTCAAGCTTATGTTTTCCTACATTTTTTGAATGTTGTGCATTTATCCTGAAGTAATACATAGATCTCCTCTATTCAGTGGCCTGCAAAATTTTACACCAAAACTCCTTTCCAGCCTATCTTTCTACTCTGTCCCAGTACAACCATCTTATTCTCCAAACCTATTAAGTTCATTAAAAACTGTTTCTTGAGCAAACTCCCTTTTTACCCAATCTTTAATATTGGTTATTGTCATAATTTTTTAATTCAAATTCACATTTAATGATAATGTTACCATTTACCTAATATACAAATGTGCTTCCTTTAGAAGCCTATCCTACAAACCTACCACACTCAGTTAGTAGCATATCCAGGTTTTGTGGGGTCTTACACTTGTAGAATTTTAAGGTTTTTTTTTTTTTTTTAAGATTACTGAAGGACCCAAACTAGAAAGTTCAGGTATAGACCCATCAGTGGAATCAAAGTGGACTTTTTAATAAAAGTGTTAGAAAAACAATGTAGTCATTTGGAAAGAAAGTCCAAGCTATACCTGAGAGTACATGAGGCTAAACACCAAATGGATTACAGATTTAAAAGAATAAAACATAAAATAACAATAGAAAACTTGTGGTTGAATTTATTTTATAATCTTGGAGCCAAGAAATTATTTGTAACTATAACCCAAATTCATAAGCATAAATAAGCATAAATCCATATCACAATTTAAAAAATGGTTTTGCACAAGAGAAAGATCCCTTAAGCAAAATTAAAAACAAAACAATAACAATAACTGGAGAAAAATGTTGGTACACATATCACAAAGAGCTAATCTCTTTAAAGAATTCCTTGAAATAAAGAACAAAACCAACAACCCAATAGAAAAGTGGGCAAAGCTCGCAAAAGAGCCAAGGAAAGCAATGGAGAATTTTTGGTTACAGAACGCTGCAGTGATGATACCCAAAACGAGGTTTGCCTCTTGGTGGGTGTCCAGCCAAAAGACACAGCCAAGCCAAAGAAGAGGAAAAGGAAGGGTTTTACTTGCAACAACGAAAGGAGAACATGGGAGATATTTCCCACAGCAGCGTCTCCCTGAACAACAGAACTGGGGAAGTGTTAAGCTAAGGGTGCATAATACATGCTCATGGATGCGCTTTCTCAATGGGGAACATAGCATGGAAATCCCAGGGTCCCGGGTCCAGGTGTTCGATCTGAGTCACAGGGCCCAGCACCAGCCATTCCCTGATGCCAGTCGGTCAGGTATCTGAGCGCTCAGAGGGGTTTAGATCCTGCAAAGACAGCTCAGGGATGGTGTCAAGTCAGTCTTTGCTTCTGAATCCGCACTGGGAGTTCTAGCATGGATCTTTTGTCCCTGGTAGGATTAGGCTATCTCCTGGCTGGATAGTGGCTGGTCATTCTTCGTTCTTTCCCAGGATGGCCCCGGGGCCTAGAATGATTGGAAAGCTGTGTCTGGTGGTCTTTTTCCAGGAACCACTAGCTCCTTCTGCTTACAGAGACAAGATGTTTCTCTCTTGCTAGAAGTATGAACACTGAAATGCCATAGACAAGGGGCTGTCTTGGAAAGTGAATCCTGCTAATACTAGGGTTACTGAATCATAGCCTCACTTAGCATTTTTCATTCTAATGTGACAAACTCTACCATTACGTTACCATAATGGACTTTGAGGAAAGAAGGAAACAAAAAGCAAATTAGAAAACAAACAAACAAACAAACAAACAACTACTGAACACAGGTGATTAGAAATTATTACTGACTGAATCCCTGAAGATCCTTTGTAGCTAAATGTGTATTAAATGATTTGCTTATGTAACTGTACTGTCGAAGGCATACCTTGGTTAGGTGACATCATTCTTAATATATAATAACCAGGAATGGAGTTTTCTTTTGTTGACTCCAACCTCTCTCATCCCTCACTAGGTTGAACAATAATCTCTTTTGACCTGACTGATGAGGAAAAGTGACTTTAGTGAAGTAAATTCCAAGTGAATTAACAACTATGAACTGGGACCTTTTTCTAGAGTTTCCAGGATGTGAACAGAGGCACTGACAGATTAGATTTCACTCTGCAGACACCAAGATGTGTGAACTCAAGGGTGAGGTAAGGGAGAAGGAGGGGTGCGGAGATAAGGAGAATGCGCCCTGATGAGTAGGGAATGACCTTGTTTGTGTTGATGTTTGAAGAAGCTACGGCAGCCGGACAGCAGGTGGCCGGCAGTGATCCCACTGTACTGGCCGAGGAAACCTACTGGTGGACTTCATCATTGGACTTGCTTCAACAGTGGTTCGTGCACTGGTACAACCACCTGTTACACGACACTTAATCATTGAGCCCTGCCCCAAATCACATATGAGGTGGAAGGGACAACCACATCGACTTCTTTGTGACTCAAATCGTGGAGCTCTTGCAGTTGACGGCACAGACATTTTGGAGGAGAGGGCGGGGTTGTTTCTGGGGTTCCTGAAGACTGTTGTGGTGTGCCTATCTCCTTCGGACACTCTCTCTCACACACACATGTTCAACGGAAGCTGCCAGAAACAGCCCTGGAGCCTGCCGTGGGTGGAAAGCAGAGGCTCCTGGGGCTGCGGCCTGCAGGAATGGACCGGTGGGGATGGTGGTAAGGACGTTTCTCCTTGATACTGAGGGGAAGAGATGGCTTATACAGAGGCAAAAATGGTTCAATCCTAGGTAGGCTGCACTTTTTGAAAACAGGAACCTAGGTGTCCAGGAAGGGTTTTCAGCTGTGTCAATTCCTCAAGGGAAAGTGTGTTCCTCTGAAAGGTGACTTAGGGTCACGACAGCAGGCTGTCCGGCTGTCCAGCAGGAGAGTGTAAGGGTTTTCAA
Source organism: Ursus maritimus (assembly GCF_017311325.1). Classification (NCBI taxonomy): domain Eukaryota; kingdom Metazoa; phylum Chordata; class Mammalia; order Carnivora; family Ursidae; genus Ursus; species Ursus maritimus. Next base: position 77,221,268 of record NW_024426885.1, on the reverse strand, counting down.
TGTGTGTCACAACCCAGCTGAGTTTTATGCCATTTCCCTGACTTGGCCCAGTGATGGATGGTTCACATGGAGACATGGCCATGTTGGGTCTGGGAGCTTCATCAAGAGAGGTGTTTGGCTTGACATTTGCTCCCTGTTTGAATCTCAGTTCTTCAAACAATGCTTAGTAGGTCAATTGATAGAAAAAAATGGACAAGCCTCAGGAGGTGATATTTTAACTAAAAATGAAACCAAGGCTTAGGTTATGTGACTAAGCCCCTAAAACGACTCTGGTGCAATAAGAATAAATACTATGAGGAGACATAATCCTCAGGCTTGTGTAAAATGAGAATTATCTACAATTTTCAATATGAGATGGCCCGAGTGTTTATTCCAACTTGCATATGAAGCATAGGAGCTGAGTAGGAAGTGGTTTGTTGTTGTTGTTTTTTCTTGAGGCGTGTGGGCTTTCTTAAGCTGTATAAGCAAGATGAGGTTGGCATAGGTGTTTACAAGGTACTCTCTGAGATGTCTTCTCAGTTTTGCAAAGCCCTTCTGAACATTTAGCCACTGAATTGCAGTCTTGATAATGCTTTGTCTACCTACTTGCAATTATTGACAAATGAATTGCGTGGTAAGAACTAGTTCAGTGGATGAAGGGGGCCACCAGGAGTGCTGTCTTGAGGATTCTTTTGTGGTCTCAGCATTACAGACTGCCGTGATCAGTTAGTGATGTCTGCTGTGGCCAAGGGATGGCAAGGCTCAGGCATATATTCCAATACCTATCAGCCTTGATTCAGGCAACCATGCATATTTTTGAAAGATTTTATTTATTTGAGAGTCACAGAGAGAGAGAGAGAACGTGAGTAGGGGAGAAGGGGAAGAAGCAGAGGGAGAAGCAGACTCCCAGCTGAGCAGGGAGCCCGAAGCGGCACTCGATCCCAGGACCCTGAGATCATGACCTGAGCCGAAGGCTCTTAACCTCAGATGCTTAACCGACCGAGCCACCCAGGAGCCCCTAGGCAACCATATTGATATGTTAGTTATTATTTTTAAACATTGGGAAAAATTATAGTAGGCAGATCTAAGTTTATCTATATAATATATATAAAATTAAAAATATATAAAATATACACTTATAAAAAATTTATAATGTAAAAATAAAATATAAAACAAATATAAAAGCTTTAGCATGTTTGTCATATATGTATGTCTGTGTATACACACACACACACACACACACACACACACACACACGGATAGGATTCTTTGAGTTGAATAATGCAAAGTAGTTGGGGGTGCATAGTTTATCACTTTGCAGGCAGCTGGTTTCTGCACCACAACAGCCCCAGGTGGCCGCCCGTGATGCCTGCATTTTAGCTGAGCAGGAACGGAGGCTCTGTCAGGAAGCCACTGGAGCTCGTGTAGGTGGTGAGCCCCTGAAACAAAAGTGAAATTCAAGTTTGACTGGGAAAGCCTGTCCTTAGTATTATTCCTTGTGGTTTCTTCTATACACGGGAGCACACAGAGGAAGGTGTATAGATACGTCACAAATATTTAAAAAAACGGTCTAAGTTCTGAGGGAAGTAGGAACAATTACATCAATCCGCGAATATCATCAGCAACCTTCTTTGGCACATGTTTGTGAATTTCAGTAATTTAGATTTTTATGTGTCCTTAGGATATTTTAAGTGCATTTTGTGTTAAAACAAAAAGTTGTTTTCCCTAGATCAGTTGTCACAAAAGTAGTTTACAGTTTTATCAGTTCCTCCAAGACCTGAGATATTCTCTTTCCAACTCAAGGATTTTGCAGCGAGGAGGAAACTTAGAGATAGTCTAACCTTCCGTCTTCACACTGAACTCCCTTAAATTGGTGCACGTGTGCACACACAAATGCTGTTCTATTTACACATTTTATAAAGGGTGTTTGCAATGAGGGACTCCAGGTATTCCGTATCTTGTTTCAAATCCTGCTGATTCAGACAGAGACAGAACCAGTCAAATGTTCTGATCACTAGTGCATCTCCACACAGTCCTGGCCTTCCTGTTTTAGTAATAATTTCTCGAGTACCTTCTGTGCGCCAGGGACTATTCTAAGCTGCACGCAAGGGTTGGTAAATAAATATCTCTTGAGGACCTACACCTCAAAAAAGAAAATTACAAAGAATCATCCAAGCCCCGAAAGGGAAACTGGCTTTGGACATCTACCGTGTAGTTAGGCTTTGGGAGTATGTTTGCATGAACTAAAACACCTGCAGAAGGACCGAACGGCAGGGAAAGAGCAAATGCTCTTTCTGTGCGTAGCAGGACTGGGGAAGTGTATTGCACCCCACCTGTGACTGTGGATTAGCACCTCGTAGACCTCAATGTCACAGAAGATTTTTCCTTAGAACGACAGACCTTTAGCAGACGGCAGAGGCTTTGTGAATTTGAGCAGTAGTGACTTCAGCATGTTTGTCAAGAAGATGATAACTTTTCAAAATACTGAATAACTAGACGCTGTTTCCTGGGACTTGCTATATTCTATCTGTGCTCCGCAGGCAGGCGTCACATAGATTCGTTGCCAGATGCGTGACGGGGGCATCATAAAAGCCTCAAGGAAAGGCTGCCTCGGGAGAGGAGCGGCCTCCGCTGTACTAAACCCTCTTCCACAGCTGGCAATCTCATCATATACTGGTCTTTTATTGTCATTTTGGGGACGTGTGTACGTTTGCTGTCTTAAGCATTTGTCCCTTTTTCCAAGTTTATGTTTTTATTGTTCAACAAGCGAGTAGTAAACTGCAGACTTGCAAAATTGTTTTCCTTTCAAAAAACCCCAGCAGTTGTTGTATTATATTCTGCCGTGTGTGGTATTTCAGAAGTCCGATGTCAACGCCTCAGACTCCTGTACAGAACAGTGGCGGGTATGTTACTGTAACTGAAGTTTGGGGAGCAAAAGACAGGAAATTGAACTTGAAATTGACATGATTATAGTGGTTCGGTCAGTAGGTCAACAGGTATTTATTGGCCTCTCCCTGTGTGCCAGGCACTTTTGGGAAGGTAGACTACTTTAATACTGTTTCATTGGGCCCACTGGGATTTTTGAAAACAAAAACAAAAATAAAACGACTCGAGTAGAACTAGCCCGTTGGGAAGCCAGGTTGGCGAAGAACATCTGACTCCGTCAATACTCTGTTTAATGGTAGGAGGGACAGTGACTGTCTCCCCACCCAGGGCAGAGGGACACACAGCTCATAGGATAGGTACCTTGGAGGGTGTATTGAGTTAGCAATAAATTGGAAATAAGTGCTATTTCAATTAATAAGAGAATGGTAAAAATCAATTATATGTTGTGGAAAAAAACAATTAAAAATCACAAGACGGGTGCCTGGGTGGCTCAGTTGGTTGAGTGTCTGACTCTTGGTTTCGGCTCAGGTCATGATCTTGGGGTCCTGGGATCAAGCCCCATGTCATCGTCCTCGGGCTCCCTGCTCAGCAGGGAGTCAGCTTCACTCTCCCCTGCCCCTCCCCCTGCTTGTGTTCTCTCATTCTCTCTTTCTCTCTCTCTCTTTCTCAAAATTTTCTTTTAAGAAATCACAAGACAGACCTCTCTGTGCTAAAATAAAAAGACCACCCTGTTTCAATTAAGTGGGGAAAAAATGAAAACCAAGTTGTCAAAACTCATCTAAGGAAAACCTCACAGCTATACAAACATGAGATGGTTTGTGTATGCTTACAGAGAAGTCAAGGGGGATCACAACAGACTGAAGGAAGCATCACTGGGGTGGTAGAGGAGGAAACAAATTTTTTCCCCATTAAATTCTCATGTTTTGCAACATTTTGGTACAATGGGTGCTTATAATTAAGGAAGTAAATATAAATGCACAAAAAATGGACAAAGAAATATACTGAGTGAAGGACTGGTTTGCACCCAGCAGCGATTAGCGGAGTGCACATATGTGACTTTCCCATGTGATAGAACTGAAACGGAGGAGGGAACATCACTGCACCTGAGAAATTTAGATTACTGTAAGGCAGGTGTTAAATAAAAGCAGCTAAAGCCATAATACTTTTCTTAAATAATGCAATTTGCCAATGTGAGCTAATCATTCTGCAAAATGTTGTGAGGAGTTATTATTCCTGTACCTATTAGTAGCGTATTATTTCTTTGGTTATCAGACTAACAGAAATGGTAATCATTGGACACCTTTCAAAGGCTTCTGTGACATTATCCATCTTTGGGTATCAATTAGAGTCTCAGACAAGCGTTGACTGAGTTCTGACCTGTCCCCTGTCACTCAGCTGGTATGGCTCTGAGCAAATGGGTTCCATCCGATTTTCCGGTCTCAGATGGTTGGAGATGTTCCTGATGGTAGTGGGGCCAGAGAGAAGAACACATCTTTGCCCAGGACACCCTAACATTGAGTTTGATAAGGAGGTAGCCGCATAGTTTCAGTGGCTAGGTTTGACGGAGGGCAGGCGTCTTCTGGAATTGCACGTGGGCCGTGCTAACTGCGATCCGCTCGTGAAGAACACAGTTACTTTTGTTTCCAGCCTGTCCATCCTTTCAGTTCAGGTGAGTCTTTCTGCAATCCTGGAATTCATTTTGCTTCTAAACGTCAAGCAGTGAAGAATTTTCTCCTACTTTAAGGACCTCTTTGTCCTTTCCAGTTATGATGCTTTCACTCAGAAATAAGGTGACCAGCTGTCCCTGTTTGCCTGAGATGGAGGACTTTTACTGCTACTACTTAGAAAACTTCGCTGTATAGAACATTAGCAAGGTGAATTCCGGTCACCCAGGTGTCCCGGGTGAGGGGGGGGGAACAAGACCTTTATTGGATTTCAAGGCAAAAAAAAAAAAAAAAAAAATGCAGGTTCATAGGTTCTTATTGCTGCTATAACAGATTACCACAAATTCAGGGGCTTGAAACAACGTGAATTTATTCTCTTCAAGTTTCAATGAGGAAAAGTCCAAAATGAGTCTGAAGGTGCTAAACAAGGGCTGGTTCCCTCTGGAGGCTCCACGGGAGAGTTCATTCCTTGCCTCTCCTGGCTTCTAGATGCTGCCAACAGAAGGTGACTCCTGCTTGCGTCTCTCAGATGTCTGCTTCTGTGGGATGGCACCACCTGCCCCCCTCATTGACTTCTTGCCGGTCCCTTGTGAGGATCCTTGTGGTTACATTTGGGGCCTGCCAGCTTAGAATTCTGCTCTGCCAGGGATGAACTCGGCAGAGAGGTGGACGTCTTGGAAGTCACAGGGTAAATAGGTGTCATTCTCACTAGTTGTGAGAACATCGCTTGTGCAATTAAAACACGTTCACCCCAGCTTCCCTTTTTGGAAGGTGGCCATTAAAACAGAACCCACTTGGGGGCGCCTGGGTGGCACAGCAGTTAAGTATCTGCCTTCAGCTCAGGGCGTGATCCCAGCGTTCTGGGATCGAGTCCCACATCAGGCTCCTCCGCTATGAGCCTGCTTCTTCCTCTCCCACTCCCCCTGCTTGTGTTCCCTCTCTCGCTGGCTGTCTCTGTCAAATAAATAAATAAAATCTTAAAAAAAAAAAAAGAAAAAAAAAACAGAACTCACTTGATAAGGTTGTCATGATACTTTAATGAAATATTACCCGTGGGGGGCTTGGGACAGTCCTTGAAACGTAGGAAGTGTTCTGCCAGCCTTCACTGCTGCCGCAGTGTTGGTGCTCAAGGTCCTGACATAGCCCAGCCCTTTCGGATGGCACGTTCCCTTAATTTGCAAGTTGTCGTTGATGATTTCATGGGAGGCACGAAGTCCGTGTGCATCTCTGGATGCTCCTTTCTTCAGTGTCCCAGCGAGACGGAAGAACTAGACTGGTCTGAGGGTGCTGTAACCCAGAGCTGCCTTTGCTCTGGCGGGATAGCATTGGTGGGCGGGGAGAGAGAACCCCACTGTGTGATGCTGTCAGTGACGCCCCTCACTTGGGAGCCACTCACGGTAGTGATAATGTTCACCGTTCATCTGTCCTCTCACTTGAGACCTCTGCATTAGAAGGGAACTTCGAGGATGTCAGACTCTCCCCTTTGGGGTTTCAGCGAGTGCCGATGGAGGGGCCAGCGGGTTGGCCAGACTGCCCACCAGGAAGGGGCCATGTGTGTGGGCGAACGAGATTCAGAACCTTTCCCTGTGACTTTCTTTTTCCTGCCGAGTGAACCGCAGCTGGGGACGGAGAGGAGAAAAACTCATCGATTCTGGTTGTGTTTGTGTATTTCTTGATTTTAGTTCATTCCAGGGCAATCAGCTGGAGGGAAATAAACTGCTCCTTAGAAGATTTAAAGCTGCCCTCAGACCCTTTCTCTTCAGAGCCAGGTTTTGGAAGCTTTTTCTTCTCTGTGCTTTTGCTTCTCTTTAAATGTAGCAAAATGTCCCTGCCTTCTGGGCACAGGGCACCGGGGTGTTTATGAAGCCGATGGAGAGGAAATCAACATAAGCACTGTCCCCCACACCCAGGACCAGGAGAACATGCTAAGCGGGGAACTCCTAGTGCCCAGGTAGAAGAAATAAATTATGGATGCTGTCACTTTGCTTCCCTGTGTTGTTTTGAACACGGGTCAGAGCCCATGAGAAGCCTATGTGTGTTTGAAAGTGGGGAAATCCAGACTGAAGGTAGGAATATTCCAATTTAATGATGTAAAAGGAAAATACATATGCAGCCAAAACCAAATATGCAGAGAAAAATGTGCGTGTGTGTGTTTTTATCCCAGCAGTCATTGCCTGAGTAAAGTTCAAGATTCTCTTAAAACCTGAGCCACAGATATAAATGTGATTTGATTTGAGCATCCTTGAATCCTTAGCCATTGGTGCACAGATTTTTCAAGTCTGTTAAAAAAAAAATCAACCTCTTTGTCATACTTTACATCTACAAGCATCATATTTTAAGTGATGAACGTAGTGTGTCCATACACTTGTGGGTCTGAGCACCTGTTTGATTGTTAACATTTATTGCATACCTGCCGAATTCCAGCTGTGATGTCAGGGATGATGGAGGAAAGACGAGATCCTGACCGCCAAGAACTTGCATTTTTTTTTAATCTAATAAAAGCACCTTCAAACCTCTGTGCTTAAAGGCCTTTCTCATCATATTTTTTTTAAATGTTTTTTTTATTATATTATGTTAGTCACCATACAGTACATCCCTGGTTTCTGATGCAAAGTTCGATGAGTCATTAGTTGCGTGTAACACCCATTGCACCATGCAGTACGTGCCCTCCTTACTACCCATCACCAGCCTATCCCATTCCCCCACCCCCCTCCCCTCTGAAGCCCTCAGTTTGTTTCTCAGAGTCCATAGTCTCTCATGTTTCATTCCCCCTTCTGATTACTCTCACCCCCTTCTTTATCCCTTTCTTCCCCTACCGATCTTCCTAGTTCTTATGTTCCATAGATGAGAGAAATCATATGATAATTGTCTTTCTCTGCTTGATTTATTTCACTTAGCATTATCTCCTCCAGTCCCGTCCATGTTGCAGCAAATGTTGAGAACTCGTTCTTTCTGATAGCTGAGTAATATTCCATTGTATATATGGACCACAACTTCTTATTTTAAACATGTTTTTTACAGAATCAAGGATGTAAATGGATTAGTTTGCCTATTATAAATCAATAGGCCAGTGGTGGTTTTTCCGGTCACCTTCCTCTGCTTTTAATATCCCCGTGGCTTCTCTCCTCACTTCCCATGGAGCAGTTACCCACAGGTATTCCTGACACTATGTTTTTTCTCCCCCCTTTTTCCGATGTGGTTTCTTTGCTAGAACAAAAGCTCCCGCTTCTATGAGAAAATAAGGAGGACCCTAAAAAGGAAATATCCCTGATGTTAGGTGTTGAATTGGAGATTTGCATACTGACCGGGGTTTGGCTTAAATCCATAAATTTGATTCCCTTCAAATTGGTGCTCAAACATGTGTGTTGACACAGATGTTCAGAGGCTCTGAAATAGGCTCTTTTCAAAAACCCAGATCCTACACAGAATTATGGAAATTCTATCAACCACTCCTGTGTAGAAACAGGGCAAAGTACTAAGGAATTAAACTCAGGGAGATACTGAAAATGTCCCGTGGCTCCTTTGGGCTTTATTTCAAAAAGAGATCTTCCCCCCACCCCCATGTCAAGAGAGTAAGAGATCTTTGTTTGCAGTCTCCAACAGAACATATATTAAGTACCCCTTTATATGTTTCACTATATTAAGAGATGATATACTTAAAAAAAAAAAATTAGATACAGCCCTTGACCTGGTCTTTCCCAAGTCAGAAGTGAACTCCAGCCATATGGACAGAGTTCTGAAGATCATACGGCCAGATTAATACCCTACTCAAATAAACATGGTAATTACAGCATAATGCCTTCATCATCTGAAATGTTCTCCCCTCCTCCTCCCCCCTGGTCCTTTTGATCTTTACCTTTTCAACCTTCTTCATTTTTCAATGTCCAGTGAAAATCCCCTGCCACGTCCCTCCCTCTACATTCTGGTTCCACACAGGGAATGATTTCTCATCTCTAAAATTCCACACCATTTTGCTTGAATTTCCCTTTCTATACTTAAGAGTTATGGTTATTTTTCTATATGCTTTATTTCTCCCAGCACATTTTAAGGTCCTTAAGATCAGGGGTGTTCTGGTTTTGGTTTTGATGGGGCCCCAGCAGATAGCATATATTGTGTATTAGTCATGGTTATATGTATGTTACATATAATACATTTTGTTCCTTACAGCCAATGAATTAGATTCTAGTAGCTCTGTTTTACTGTGACAAGAAAGTTGAAGCAGACCTAGGAAAAACAATAACCCTGAGTTAGATCTAAAACCAGAGCAAGTTAAGTACCCTTAAATTGTACATATTATAAGAAGTAGAGCTGGGGTTTGAACAAGTGCGCTCTTAATCACCATACTTTTAAATCAATCAAGATGGATGAAGTTATGCTGGGGTGGGGGGACAACCCACAGAGCTTAAGCTTAAAGTAAAACCAGCTATTTCTAATTCAAGCTATGTATCCATGTGGATCTTCGTTCCCTGTTGTTCTCAAGCTGGAGTCCAGGCTGAAAGAGCAATTATCATCTGTAATCTTGCTGGAGGCATTAGCCAAAAAAAGAGCATGGTAAATCATTAACTTTTCTGGAAACTTCTGCCCAGCGCTGACAAATGTTATTTTTATCTGCATTTTATTGGCCAAAACAAGTCACACAGCCATAGGTAGTTTGGAAACAAGGCGGGGAAGTATAACACAACAGTTTGCCTAGAACACCAAGAGCCCACAGCATTTGGTGAACGCCAGCTATGGTTACAACCAGCTATATCCTCTGCTTCTCACCATCTTGTCCTGAGATGCCAATTACAACCCTGTCCTGGAGGTGAAAGTTGGCCGAAGGAGCTCGTACTTGTGGAGTTATTTTTAATAGAAATAAGGACTCTGTTGACCTTGGTCAAGGGACCCATTTCAGAGATTACAAGCAGGGATGGACTGATCTGATAACAAGGGCAAAAGCCAGAGGAGGCAAGATAATAGAAAGGCTGCAAGGGAAAAAGCAGCTGGGGTAGGGTCTGAATTTTGGTTGAACTTGGTAGCTGAAAAGAAAGCAAGGGTAAATTCTAAAGAACCAAAGTGATGGATACAACAATTGTTAAAAAGGAAGTGAACCTCTTCAGGACAGGAGTCCATTCATTTGTTTCTTCGGCATGTCGAGCACTCCCTACGTGTTTAGCGAATGAACTAAGCACTTTTACAAATACTTTCATGACGATTGTATGAGCGAGAAAGATATGAGTAGACCCATTCCGTAGGTGAGAAAAGGGAGACTGGTGGCAGCTTAGGCTTTGGGAATCCAATGCCACATAGTGATAGCCTTGAGGAGCAAGCATGGAAATCCAGTTGGTCTGGTTGCTGAGCTCACATGCTTCGACAAAGACTGCTTTCTAACCGTCTTATGGAAGGAGACGGTACCATGGAAAAGCAGAATTCAGGTGCATGACAGCAGTGGTCCCCACGGGTGGAGTGAGTTTGGTCTCTAACTGGTTCAGAGGTGTCACAGAATTTCACTGGTTGCAACCTCTTTACCAGCACAATGACTTTCTCAGCACTACCGGTAGGTGTATGTGTCTCATCATGGAAGTTGCAACCATTTTCATACTTCGTAGAATTTTCCCCCCTTAGAAGTTCCTACCTCCATTGCATCGGTTTCTTTTAATGCTTTGTTTGCTTAATTAACAGACATAAGTGAATCAGCATGTCTGCATGTTTCCATTTTGGAACAGGTAATGACAACTGGTCAGACCCATGCCTTGTAACAGCTCCCTAATCTTTTTCCCAAATGTCTTAAATATAGCAAATTAGGTATAGAATTACAAGCCATAGAAGATACTTTCTACTTAAAAAAAAAAAAAGGGAGAGGAATCTTAGTTTGTGAGTTGTTTATGAAACTAGTTTGAATAATGCATTTGAAACATTGTATTCAAACACATGCAGTTCAGCTGTAATCTCTATATTCCAATTAGAGCAATAAATGAGATGTATGTAAATCCCAAAGTAAGGTGTCTGGTCTGTGTAAGTGCTTGAATATCATCAACAGCATTGATCAAATACCACTCATATTGTCCTTTCACTGTTGATACAAGGTGTCCAGCCCTATATTGAAAGTCAGGTTCCTGGGTGATTGGCAGGGGTCCAAGATGTTCCACTCCATAGCCTCTTCTCCCCATCTCTTACTCTCCCGCCTTTCTCTGATGCATACCGCCCCCGTGTTTTCCCACCATTCCCTGCTGTGTCCAGATAGAGCACTAGAAACCAACTGTGCACCTCACAGCACATCAGGCACATCTAGCCCTGGTACCTTGGTTCCCCCTAGAGGACCACTTGCCAAGCAGCAGCGTATGGTGGCCTAGGACCACACAGTCTTGTGAGCGTGAGCTCCTGGTGGAACTCTCGAAGGGATCCCTACCCTGATAGCATTCACCTGGCTGCACTGAAGAATAGATGTCTCTTGTTGATGGTCTGTCTTTGCATTTCTCATATGTGAGCCTGCCTGAACCCTATTTTAATCCTCTTTGATTTTCTTCCCTTTATTCTTTAGCTTGCTTTGTATTCCTTTGTGTCTGCTGCAGCTCTGTCCTTCTTTCTGTTTGTATCTCCACTTAGGAACAATTTTATTTGTATCTCCTCCACATGCAAAGTACTTAGCTGGTTCTCAAGGAGATGAATTCCATGTCCCTTCTTCATCCCTAAAGCGAAGGCATTTCTTTTACACCCATCCTGGATGCAATGTCCATGTCCTTCCCAGCCTTCGCCTACAGTGGGGTGACCAGCTGTCCTGGTTTGTCTGGCACCTTGGAACACAGGACATTCGGTTTTGAAGTGGAAAGCACTACTGAATGACCTGAGTTGCCATGGGAGATAAAACACTTTCCACCCCTTTTATATCAGAGCTTTCTGCAAGGGAATGCCTTCGTAGTTACAAGCTTGAAAAATACAGAATTACTGGTTCCCTTGGCCTTCAGGGTAACTGGAGTTCTGGACCAGTTTCCTCTCTCTACAGACTTACTCATTTACTCCACGTGCTGATAAATATTACCCTATTCTGCATATGCCATGATGTTAAAAGAATAGTTCAATACGTATTGGGGTGCCTGGGTGGCTCAGTCAGCTAAGCGTCTGACTCTTGATTTTGGCTCAGTCATGGGGTCAAGCCCTCTGTTGGCTCTGTGCTCAGTGTGGAGTCTGCTTGTCCCTCTCCCTCTGCTCCTCCCCCACTCATGTGCTCTCTCCCTCTTTCTCAAATAAAAGCTTAAAAAAAATTTAGTAGGTACTGACTTGTATTATACCCAACACAGTATATCACATGCCAGCTAATTTTCCGACCTCTGTGTAGTGATTGCAAGATAATGGATTTTGTCTCCAATTCCTTTCAAGAACATTCTAGGTTAAAATATTCTTTTTCACTATTCTAAAATGATAGGTATTTTTAGCAAAGTACATTCATTTAAATTTCCCTGGAACTTGAAATGAAACTAGAAGAGTGGGCATATTTATGGTAGGTTGAATATATCGTGACGTGCTGATACCTGGCCAGAAAGCTTATTTCTCTAGCACCACCATGTTTTATATGAAATATTTATCTCTACATCATTTAGAGTGAAAGGAGCACAGACTTTGGAATAAAATATTGTCCATACATTTATGTCTGCCTTAGGAATAAGTGTCTTGACTTCACCTTGGTATTTATTTTCCATAAATCTCCAATATTAAGTGTTCATCAACAGGAATTTTTCCTGTCTTGTCATTCTTTTTCATAGCACTATGAAGCTGTAAATCAATTAAGTTGTGCTCTTGATAATCAGAATTGGGCCAGCAGAATTATGGAACATAAATGAAAGTTGAATTTTGTTAACGACAGAGTGTTTATATTGTGTACCAGCTGCATTGATGAATTATAGGATTTTACATTCTCAGTAAAATTTATAAATGAGAATTTCTACATATGAAACACTTGTATTTTTTCAAAATCTTATCATTAAGGACTCTCCTTATATGATAAAAATAGCTTTCAGAGTTAGTAAATAAGCTCATGGTGATAGCAGTTTAATAAGATAAATGCTTAATTATGATTTTGTTACCATTATATGGTTTCCTCTAAGTACATAATCAGAGAATGTTACTAATTTTATAGTTTATGATGGGGTCCATACCAAAGCTGTTCTTGGAATGAATATTTTTCTTATGTATATTATTTCTTTGTAGGCATTAAATATTTTCATTTTGTTATCTAGGAAAAATAAAAGAGCTAAGGAACTGATATCACCTCCCTTTTACTCCCTCTGAACTTTCTATTCATGAATCTGCCTTGTATTAAAGAGGGGGAAAAATCTAAGTGTGGAATTTCAGTTAGAATATTTCTGAAAGATTCTCTCAACCAGATTTATCCATATATTTTAAACGACATTAAAGGTGCACTTGAAATAATATGCCTCTATTTGCCTTCTAATGATCTATCACTTATAACTCAGGTCTAGGTGTTCAGGAATGGACTTGGTATGATTTGTGCTGAGGGAAAATGTCCGATTTCCAGTCCTTGCATTTCTGCCTGAATTCCATTTGTACATTCTTTCTGCTCTTTCCTTTAACATGTTATTGCTATATTTGAATGTAGTAAAAGTATATAGTGGGCAACAAAAGCAGAAATAAACAAGTGGGAGTACTCTAAAAAGTTTCTGCACGGCAAAGGAAACCATCAACAAAATGAAAAGGCAACCTACCGAATGGGAGAGAATATTTGCAAAGTATATATCTGATAAGGGGTTAATATCCAAAATATATAGAATTTCTACAACTCAGCAGAAAAACAACAACAAAACCAAAAAACAAAAACACACAAACAATCCGATTAAAAAATGGGCAGAATATCTGAACATTTTACTAAAGAAGACATCCAGATGGCCAGCAGGTACATAAAAAGGGGCTCAACATCACTCATTAGGGAAATGCAACTCAAAACTATAATGAGATAGCACCTCACAGCTATTTAGAATGCCTGTCGTCTAAAAGACAAGAGCTAACAAGTATTGGTGAAGATGTGACAAAAGGGAATGCTTGTACCCTGCTTGTGGGAATGTAGACGGGTGCAGCCTCTCAGGAAAAGATCATAGAGGTTCTTCAAAAAATATTACTGTGTTACCTAGCAATCCCACTTCTTAGTATATACACAAAGGAAATTAAAACAGGATCTCGAGGTACTTACGTTTTCATTGCAGCATTTTCACCATAGCCAAGATATGGAAACAACCTAAGTGTCCATTAATGGATGAATGGGTAAAAGGAAGAAAAGGGGTGTGTGTGTGTGTGTGTGTGTGTGTGTGTGTGTATGTGTGTGTGTGTGTGTACATATCTACTCACACACACATACACACAATGGAATATTGTTTAGCCTTGGGTATGAAGGGCATTTTGTCATTTGTGACCACATAGATGAACCTTGAGGACATTGTGCTAATTAAATTAGAGAAAGACAAATACAGTAGTAGGGTACCACCTGCATGTGGAATCTAAAAATGTCAAACTCATAGAAATAGAGACTAGAATGCTGGTTACCAGGGGCTAGGGGTGGGGGAAAACAGATAATGGTCAAAGGGAATAAACTTCTAGCTATAAGATGAATTGTTCTGGGAATCTAATGTATAGCATAGTAATTATAGTTAATAATATTGTTATATACGTAAAAGTTGTGGATAGTAAAACTTAAATATCCTCACTACAAAAAGAAAGGATAATGCGGTAAGACACAAGTTTTAGCTAAGGCCATGGTGGTAATCATTTCACAATATATGAGTATCAAATCAACATGTTGTATATGCTTTAAATTTTCTGAGACGCCTGGCTGTCTCAGTGGGTGGAGCATGCGATTCTTGATCTCAGGTGTTCGAGCTCCATGTTGGGTCTAGAGATTACTTAAAAATTAAATCTTAAAAAATAAAAAAATTTACACAATATTCTATGTCAATTATATCTCAATAAAACTGGTGGGGAAGAGTCAATAGCATTTAGGATTCCTGGAAGAAATAGAAGAAGTACTGCTAAACATAATCATTTAGAAGATTAATGTGATTATCAGACAGGAAAGATGAATATCTTAAAGGTCCTGCTATTGGATTAAAGCAATCATTGATAGAAAGCCTGAAAGAAACAAATCAAATGCCACTAATAATTTGGGGGTTTACTAATTACAATAAGATTTCATTTTTTTCAATTTGCCAATGAAAAAATCACTGGTATAGTAATGTGTTTATTTCTGCCTCTGAGGCATATTAATTTAAAACCTCTTCACTTTTGTAATGAAGTGAAGCTTATATTTTTCTTCTTAGACCTATAAAAGTTCATATGGTTCTGCCTATTCTCCCAAAAACTTGCTGTCAGTTCAGCCAAACAAGTGTTTGAATACTTAGTTTTCGCATTTGTTCATTGCTGAAAATATCCTTTGTTCCAGGAAGGAAGATTGCAAAGATGGAATACAACCTACTCTTTGCCCTTGAGGCCCACCCTACCTCCAACACCCCAGTCTATGTGGGGAGACAGACAATTGCTTCAGAGCTCATTGAAGGTTTTTATCCATTCTAGAGAGAACATTGCGGGATGGAGAACAGGTTGAATTCCAAGTCTTTTCCAGGAAAGATTGGTTCCTTGTGCCCAGTCTTTAATTCATTAAATCAACCAAAATGTGGACAGGGGAGAAGGAAATCACTCTAGGCAGAGGAACGGAATAGACCTATAGAGATGTGGAACGTGTAATGTTTAAACAGTTTCAAGAACTCCAACACTTGTGAAGGTTGAGGCCATGTAGGTGGGTGCAAGTAGCCTAGAGAGGGAAGCAGGGAACTAGCACTGAAAGACCTTCTGTCCCATGATAGAGCCTTGGGTTTTATCTAAAAAGTAAGAGACTTGGGTTTTATCTAAAAAGTATATAGGCAGCCATTAATTTTAAGCAGGAAAGGGATATGGTTGTACATGCATTTAGTTAAAAAAAATGTACAGAAGGGGTGAACGAGGGAAGAGGAATGGAGAGGTGTGATTGGCTGTGAGAAACACGAGGGACAGGGCTCTAGGCCAAGGGAATGGGATTTGGGAAAGACACAGGAACTTAAATCAACTGGACGGGGTGCATGAATCAAATATGGGGAAGAGAAAGAGCAGAGGGGTCCAGGAGACTGCCCAGCCTAGGTGGCCGGTGGGAGGTGACCCTGCCTAAGAACTGGAAGATCAACAAGCAGCAAAATATGGGACTGGTGGAAGGAAGGGGGATTCCGGATGCAGTACCCTTTTCTGACATGTTGAGACAAATTCTGTATAGGATGAATGCATTTCAGGTAGAAAATTTGAAGTGATAAAACACATAAAAGTCACTGAGGTCTACAATTTCTGTCCTCTAAGAACTTGAGACAGTGAGACCAGGTTAACACAGAAAATGAGTTATATTTTATTCACAAGTAATATGTAAAGTACAGTTTCATTGGTGTCTTCATCTTGACTGCACAAAGGAATTTCCTTGAGGTCTGGGGATTGGCTTATGATTGCATACCCCGGCCCTGTGTGCTCCAGTGCCTGGTGAATAATTAAGGAATGTTTGTGGAAGAGAAATGGGAGGGAGAATAATGTGTATCCGTGTAGGAGGTCAGACTTTAGAAAAACCCAGCCATTCTGGAAAAGATAAGAATGACTCCTGTAAGAATGGGTTTTGATTAGTAAGTCAGGAGAAGCCCGCCTTCCAGGAGAAGAGAACAGGGAAGATATCGACAGCCATGGCTTCCCATGGGGCTGTGAGGCAGGTGGCGCCATGCTGGAATATGGAGAGCCGTTAGTGGGGGGCAGCATGGCCTGTGCTTGGAATGCCTTACAAGTCAGAAGAACTTAATGTCTGTGTAAAAACGATAAAAAGCATGGTTTATGGCAAGGAGAGACGGGTAATAGAAGAACAGACAAATAATATTATTTCTTTGAAGTCTGTCTACGTTCCTTTGTCTGTAGAATACGGACAATATCCAATACTGGCATTCTGCGAGGCATTTCTTCCTCTGCCCCTTATATCCTAGGGGGCAGATCTTCACAGTGAAGGGGAAGAACATGTTTTCCTAGGCCCTCTTAGGGCCCTGGCTGGGTCTGCAAGGCAAATTGACGAAGACAGATTAATAGGAAAAAAGCATAGGTATTTCTTTAATATGTAGTACTTGATTTGGTCTTGATAAGGAAATGACCAGAAGAAACCATTAAATCTCAGTATTTTTTGCTAGCTTTGATGAAGAGTGGGCTATCATTGAAAAATAGAAGTCGGAGAGTTCAGTGTAGGAAATTGAGCAAAACTTGGCAAACCCTGTTTGTTCTCATCAGATCCCTTTGTCTTCCGAGAATGGGATGTTTCTTCCCTCTGGGTATCAGAAGGGCATCCCTCACCTGAGGGTTATATGACCTGTTTCAGGGGAAACGGGCAGGAGAAAGGTCAGAGTGACCTTCCTGCTTTTGCTGTTTCCTCAAATTCCTTAAGTTTAAAACATTCAGTATGCTAAGGGGCTATATTTTGAGGCACCCCCTCAGTCTTCCTTCCCGACTCTCCCCTTTGTGGCAACACTTTTCGAGAACTGCCTCTTCACAAAACTCCACCTAAATATTTCTCTTGGTCCCAACTAGTCACATGTATACCGGCTTTTGGCATAAATAACAAGCTTCCTTAAAGGTCCAGAAAACCCAAAGGCCTATATTAATACCTGTTAAAATCCTAGGACAGGAACCTGAAGGTGAGCATTCTGTTGGGGATAAACTAGACTCTGTTCTGATGAGTTCCTATAAGGAGGGGCTTTGTTGAGTAAGTGAGTCTAGAACACTGGATAAATTTGTTTTCTAATTTCAATGTGCTTAGGGCATTTCCCGCGTTTGTTTTTCCAATGAATAATTTTATTGCTGTCTTTGTGTTTATAATATGTATTGGGTCTTTTTGTCTTATAGACTGATTGTTTTTCAAATGCTTTCAAACTAAGTCTTGGAATAGGACTTGCTGTGAGTATCCAGCTCCCATGGAAGTGTTGGGCTTTGATATTGGCATATTGTGATTGTGCCTCTCTTAATCTCTTTCTTTGTGTATGAAAGTCGACACCACCAGTGCTGATGCTTGCTAGGTGACTGAGAAGATTATTTCTGCCCCCCTGTGTGTCTGCAGCCATGTTCTTTGCAAAGCAGGTGCTATGTGCCCACCTGTGTTTGTCTCTTTGCTTCCCCTTTTAAGCCTGGGTTCCTTCCGAGCCACCTTTTCACTGACTGGCGGTCTCCCCGTGGTTGTAGTTCCAGCTACAACTGGGAATCCTGACTTTGGGTTATGTGCATTTGACCCTGTGTTTCATGGGTTCCCAGTAAGTGTAACTTGAAATGCATTGCTTATCATGGGCCAGATTTTTTTGATCATCACTTTTGGTCTATTTGTAAGCATTGTGTATAATTGCTTTCTTTCTTTCTTTTTTTAAATAGACGTTTCTGTGAACTTTGTGACTGCTTTATAACCAGAAAGCAATCAGCATTCTAGACAAAACTCCTACATAGGGAAAATGGAAAGTGCCAGAAACAAACAAACCTAAGCACAGGAGATAAAAGGAAAAATACAGCCCTTCAACTCAAAGATCTTATCATTTAGCTCCTCTGGCTTACCATCATATGCTGACCTTGAACTATGTTCTAAGGGATGGTAAAAGATGAAATGAGAATTTCTACTTGAAACAACAAAATCATGTGCATATTTATATAGCCTAACCTTTTTCACAACAGCAAAGAGAAAGAAGAAAAACGTGTATTTAGTAAAGATATGTGTTGTGTATGAATTCCATGTAAATCACATTACTATTGAATCAAATACACAGCCGTTGATCAGAACACTACAGCCTGGGGCTTTGTAAGTTACAGTGTAATGGTAAATCGTACTAGTTGCTCTGAAAACATCCTAGATGGTTTAAAAACATTTTCAATACTAAGGAACTAAAGGAAAAAGTGTGGATTTCTCAGTTACCCTACAAAGAAAATCAAAGCAAAATGAAAGGCTTCTTCCCTGAACAACCAAGATAATTGGTGTTTCGCTGTGTTCTTTCTTATACCTCCCCAACCAATCTACTGCCGAGTTCAAAAACAGAGTCCACGAATATTTGCAGTGGTTTTTGTCCTAAGGCAATGCGTTTTGACAGTCAGTGTCTTAACTCTCCTCCTTATGGGGCTTTTGTAAATAGCAGTGTTTGCATTGTTAGGAAGTAAGGTTTTAAACTTCCCCAAATCAAGTGGCATGATGTGAATTGATTGATGGCTGCTGTTTCTAGTGCTTCCCCAAGTCCCCTGACACCAGACTTCCAACGATGGTCAGGAGCAAGTTTCTTTGTTAAAGAGATCGTCTTCCTCCTCTGTTGTCAGATAAATCATTACTTAATAACTTAATGAATACACTCTGCTCTCCTGGCTCCCCCTCGTCCCCTCACCTTCTATCTAATCATCCCCCCAAGGAATTTCTCCTTCTTCCTCAATCTAGTCCAATTCCTTAAACTATCATTCTTAGCAGATGATTCCTCAGTGGGCTCTTATTGCCTCTAACTGGGTTCTCACTGCTGAATGCCCGAATTCCCATTTAGCTACATACCTGTGGGCAGAGCGTAGTGCCTAAAACACACATGTTTACAATTGAACACATCCCCTCTTCCATCCTGAGCCGAGTTCATCAGATCAGTTTCCTAATGGGTTAATTTGTTTCTTTGGTGTGCCTGACATCTTCCTTGTCCTCCTCCTATTTCTCTTTGTTGTAGTAACCTGCTAATGTTCCTCCGTCCCCTTCTCCTCCTCTGTGAGCCTCTATAATGCAGTCAGGTTTGTTTTAATGAAGAACCAATATGGATCAGATTAGTGGTTTCCCATTGCTGACAAAATCCACTACTGTTAACTTGACTTTCGGATTCCTCCAGTCTCTGCCTCCACCAATGTTTAGTCTTGAACATAGTGATTTTTGTGGATTAAATACCTATGCCACAACCGATTTCCAGCAGTTGGTGGTATAGCGTCTAACTCACAGAATTTCTGAAATGTAGCAACGGCTCATGAGCCTGCTGTAGCCTCCAGCACGCACGCCAGCCAGCGTCACTCTGCCGTTCCCCACCCGCCGCCCCTGAGCACCTGCTCTCAGGGAACATGACTTTCCCTGAGCCACTCCTTTCTCTGAACCAAAGGGTCATTGTGTACTCTAGAATCCTGGCTTCTCTCTCTTTGAAGTGTCTTCTCAACTGATAATATAATAATAATAATCATCATCATCCATCAGTTTCTGATGGAACTTCTGATGGATTTATTATTATTTCTGATCATAATAATCAATCAAGCTTCTTTTCTTGGGTGTCAGTCATTTCACTTAGTTTTGTTAGAATCTCAGATTTCTCCCGTCCTTCTGATCTTGTGCTTCGGGAAGATGCCCATCATCTCCTTGTGAAACAGGGTTATGGTTGTAAACAGGTCATGCCACGTGTTACTCTCAGCACCATTCCGAGTCAGAGCCATCTGAGAGCTGCTCTTGTGGGTGTGGGATGAGTGTAATCATACAGGGCTCAGTGCTCAGCGGAGCCAATGCTTGGAGTTCAGTACCCTGTGGCCACCGTCCTGAAATTCTTAATAATTTTACCTTTGGATTTGTATGAGTGGAGCCAGATAGGACAGTGAAGCAACTTGGAGCCTGGCTTGTGAGTAATTCTACCTCTCCTTGCCTCATATCCCCACGACTGATTCTGGGCCACTCACACCCCTGGGGCCGGGCTAGCCTTTCTCCTCTTCACTCCCTGGCCGCTGACCACTGTTGCCTACTGCCCACAGCAAGAGACAAGGTGTGGGCATGCAAACGTGCATGTCCAGCCCCAGACTCTCAGTGCCAAGGCACATTTGATGGGGCTCAGCAGGGAGGCGCCCCTTGTCCATTCCCTGCTCCTGGAATACAAGTATTGAGCACAGCCCCGCAGAAAGGCTGCAATCCCTTGTTTCGCCATGTGTTGGCGTGGTGCTCCCATGGGAGGAGGAGAGGTCTGACTTGACCTTCTGCCTCTGTCGGAGGCCCGGTGTATAGGTCTACCACCAGGCAAGAGGGGGCTGGAACAGGCCACTAGTGGCTTGCAGGAGTGCAGAGTCATGGTCCTTGGGATAGGTGGCAAAGGTGCCCATGAGCATCTGTGCTTGAAGGAGTGCAGCATTAAATAAGTAAGTGGGGGGAGAAAAAGGGAGGGGAGGAAAGGGCTGAACTTTATGGTTTAGTACCTTTTAATGGACTTTCCCCCTGCTTTTTGAATAAGGAGGCCTGCATTTTTATTTTGCCCTGGGTCCTGCAAATACCGAAGTTAGTGGCTCCTGGCCGTTCATTTGCCTGACCTACCTCATTCCTGCCTTTTCTTTGCACCTCAATTCTGGACTGGTTTCCCAAGTGTGGTCCACTCCAAGAGTATGAGGAAATCTTGCCTAGACATCTGAAGGAAACAGGACTTTCCTTCTGTAGTGGTTAAGAATCTAGCGGTTTTCCAACCTCAGAGAGTTTTTGTAGGATTAAGAGGGACAACTTAAACCCAGTAATTGGCATATAGTAAACATGCAAATGTTAGCAGTTCTTATTAACAGGATGACTATTAACTTTTGGTGGAATGATAACTTTTTTTTACTCTGAGTTCTGTTCAATAAACTGAACTCAGTCAGTTCAATAATGCCTTCATCCCTTGTGGCAAAAAGGAAAAAATTATATGATTTATAATTTATATATTTTTTAAAATTCTTTCTAAAAAGTTTAAAAATGTCTTTAGCACCAATAATTTATCACTCTATAGTTGTTTCCTCCATATTATTATCATTATTTTTTAAAGATTTTATTTATTCGACAGAGATAGAGACAGCCAGCAAGAGAGGGAACACAAGCAGGGGGAGTGGGAGAGGAAGAAGCAGGCTCATAGCAGAGTAGCCCGATGTGGGACTCGATCCCAAACGCCGGGATCACGCCCTGAGCCGAAGGCAGACGCTTGACCGCTGTGCCACCCAGGCGCCCCTGTTTCCTCCATATTATGATGCCACATGCTTTCTGGTAAATCCTTATATACAAGTAACATTTTTATCCGTCTCATTAATCTATTTCCCACAGCAGCTATTACATAGCAGATGCTTGAGAGATGTTATAGAAAAAGAATTAACTTTTTGTACTAGGTTGAACCATGTGAAATTATTGGGTTTGGAGTCAAAATGGTTGAATATTGGCAATTTTATAAGGTACCTATTTCCTTAGGATCAGAGTCTATGCATTTCTGTAATCATACACTTATTTTTTTTTTAATATTTGATTTATTTATTTGAGAGAGACCCCAAGCAGGAGAAGGGGGAAGGGGAGAGGGAGAAGCAGACTCCATGCTGAGCAGGGAGCCCCATGTGGGACTTGATCTCAGGACCCTGGGATCCTGACCTGAGCCAAAGGCAGACGCTTAACCAACTGAGCGACCCGGGCACTCCTGTAATCATACACTTACTTTAAGAAATTAATTGAAAAAATTTTGTGTACAAAATTGCTTTATGATATTCTTTGACATCTGCTTCTTAAAGCAATGCAGTTATTTCTGCAACTTTTTTTTTTAGGAAAATGCAATAAAACATTGGTTAACAAGAATTCACAATCTGTAATCTTAAATATCTGATTATTTTAATTTTTGATAATGAGGCTTAGGACTTAAGCTGTCAGTCTCCCTTTCTCCCTTATTAAACATGATAAATATGATTCTATCTTAATATTATAATTTGTGATATTACAGGATTTTAAGGTGATAATTTTTGTTTTCATTGTATTATACCATAGTTAGAGGTGGAGAAAAATCATTGAATTTTTTTTTAATTTCAGGACTTGATTTTCTGGTTGTTACTACTACTTAGTATAGAATCAACTTCTTTCCTTAAAAGTGCAGTGCAGTCAAAGTTCGATGATGTGAGAGATCTAACTGGTTATTTTTCAAGTTAATTGAAGTCTGTTGATCATCTACAATTATCCATTATCCATTATTTGTGTTTCTGTATTACTAGCCTGAAAATTTCTAAACTAATACAAGTAACAGAATCTTTAGAACAACAATTTTTAAGTGTTTCCCATAATTATCGAATAATTCATGATTTTGAAACCCTCTCATTTCTCTGCATAATTATTATTTTTTTAAAAAGATTTTATTTATTTATTTGACAGAGATAGAGACAGCCAGCGAGAGAGGGAACACAAGCAGGGGGAGTGGGAGAGGAAGAAGCAGGCTCATAGCGGAGGAGCCTGATGTGGGGCTCGATCCCATAACACCGGGATCACGCCCTGAGCCGAAGGCAGACGCTTAACCGCTGTGCCACCCAGGCACCCCTGCATAATTATTTTTTGAAGCAAATCCTCCATCTTCTTCATACCCTGTTGTGTTAAGTTTGCCACTCTCTTAAAGTACAAGTCTCGTACATTCCTTGGGTCTTCATTCCTCTGTTCTAGCTACTTGGGAAAATGAAGATCCGTGGCCAGAGTGGCTATGAGAAGACGTTAGCCAAGTTTAACAGCAAACCCAAATGCCAGGAAGACACATTCACTAAATACTGGTTCCTGGGAAAAATTCTGTAACTTGGTTCTCTAGAGACTATTCCCAATCTTGCTTAGCTTGTCTGGGGAATTTTTCTGAATATGAGTCTCCCTTTGCCACCAATCTGTGTGCTTATGAAACAAGATAAAACTGTTGCCTTTTGCATTTTTCAGCAGACTGTTGTGTTTCATTAAAAATGCATGGATATTCAACTTTTTTAAAAAATGCCTTCAGAGTAAAAGTAGAAGTTAGATCACTGATACAAGAGAGTGGGAGAGCCCAGAATTAGAGGGCAGATAACATCCAGATACCCTCTGACTGTGAAGTGGTTTTAATATTTCTCCATCTTCATGTAAATTCATTATCTGCAAACCTCCCGTGTTGTTCAAGCAAATGGTGTGTTCACTTGGACCTGGAATGTGAATGCTTCAGAAAAGGTGTCAGAATTCCAAAGCCTGCCAGCATCGAAATAGAGCTTTGCCAGGTCTTTAACCCACTGCCTACAGAAAAGCATCTGACTTAAGATATTATAGGCTACAGCAAGTTATGGTAAAATATATATAACTTCAATGGTAAAAATATATATATATATATGGTGAAATAGTCTTTTTTTTTTTTTTTTCTTCCTAGAAAACAGGTTGTAAGCACAGGCCACCAGCATCAACCAGCTGGTTGTCATTGGCGATAATTACGCAATTTCTTAGATTCCATTTCCCTACTGTAAAATGAAGTTAATAATATTTACTTTACATTCCAATTGGGAGGACCCTGTGAAATTAGTGTTTTAATTAAATGATGAAGCAGATATCACTTGGGCCCTTACTGTGTACCAGACACTCACGAGATTCTGGGGACAGGGCGGGCCCAGAGTCTCTACCCTCATAAAACACCAGGCCTTACAAACAGAATCTCTCGAAAATGGTAATTATCATCATCATAATCCTTTTACCCCCAGTTGGACTTCCGCTCTATAGGAGCGTGGTTGATGAGAAGAAAAAGACATCAAATAATAGCCCCCTTTCGCATCGTTCTACTGTCTTCCAACTATATTTTTAGGAATACTGGATGCGCCAGGAGTCACCTAGGGTAGACGAGTGTTGGATGGTTCATGAGAGAGGGCAGCTGCGCTTCTGAGGGGCCAAACGCATTTTCTCAGGCCATACAGCTAGTGATTGGTGAATGAGAAATGTTGGAAGCTTTCATGAAAAAAGAAAAAATTCAAAAATCGTATATACGCAAACAATGAATCATGGAACACTACGTCAAACACTAATGATGTGCTGTATGGTGACTAACATAACATAATAAAAAAGTAGAAATTAAAAAGTATATATTATCATCTGAATATACCAAATTTGGCTTTTGAGACTTTTTTTAAACTTCATATTAATACACTCCCGCCACAGTGTGTGAGCACATTTATGTACATAGATCTGTATATCTAAATTGTGTATACACACACACACACACACAGGAGTATAGGTTACCCCAAGTGCTGAATCTCCGATGGAAACATTTTAGATACAGGACAGAGAGGCAGGAGAAAAATACCTTGGTTTATGGATCTTTCAGTTTCTTAAATCGGACTCCAGAGGCAACTGCCTAATCTTCGTGCAGGAATAAGGATGAACCTTGTCACCGTCTTTAAGGCATAAATGTATGCTTTTGTGTCTTACACATTTCGCAGTGCTCCCAGGGCACGTCTTTAGCGTTTTGGTTTTTAGGTTTGTTGGCTCTTTCATTGCGTGTATAAAAGTACTCAGGCACTGACTGTTAATTTCATCTCATTCAGAAGAGCCAGGTCCCTTGTGTAGCAGATGACATCAGTGCCCCACCCACATCTCTTGCCCGTGCCTCCGACTCCCAGCTACAGGCCCCTGCACTTGTTTGCTTGAAGGCCTCTTTCTCTTGCCAACAAAGCGTGCTCTGTCCTCCCATGTGCCAAGCTCAAGTGCCAAGGGATTAATGCCTTTGGAAGCAGCCCTCCCCCAGAGACCAGCAGGAGCCTGTGTATGGATACCCAGCAATCCGGGGTGGGCTCACTATTTGCTGTACCTTGGTGTCCTCGCTAGCTCCCCATATTTCCTGGCGGAATCAAGCTCCAGACCCCCACCATGGGAACTGGCTTAATAATGACACCTCCAAAGCCTGCCCTTCCTTCCCCACCTGTAGTTCTTGGGATCAGCTCACAAATAAACCATTCCCGCTTCAGTCCTTGTCTGGGGTCTGCTTCTGGGTGGGGAGCCCCACATAAACGGAAGCACCTGGCAGAATGTATCTTTTCTATGAATTTAGGTTCAATCCTTAGATTATCGTTCTTTCAGGGTTATCACTCTGTCAAAAATATGAAAAGAATCTGATTCACAGTTTTGTGAGCCAGGTGAGATTCTTGCCTGAACAACTTTAAGTAACTTAAAAGCTTGGTTTTCAGAATTTTTTTTGTGTGTGTGATTCCCACATCTTCTCACCAAATAAATACATGATGGTCTCTAATGCTTAGTGCCCTGCTTATCACCAGAGACAGGGACCATTTCTTGAGCAGTGTTGTTGTTTTGATCAGAATTTATGTTTGGTTATACATTTTATATCTTAACTCAGTTTGGTTTACAAAAGCTCATGCTTCCAAGTGAAATACGCATTTTCAAAAACCACACAATCCTCTTCTTTATCATCCCAGCACCCAATCTCTGTAATCACTGGCCCATGACCATCAAACATCTTTCCATAATAACATGTGCCACAACAAGGCGGAGAATATTAAACCAATTTTTTAAAGATTGCACCAAGAGGATTTTTCTTCTAAATAATTTTTGTCATGCTTTTCAAGCACTGCTATTCCTTTGCGTTCTATTCTAAGCAGTAACTTTTTCATAAAGATAAATGGAGGGACATTCTTTTACCGTGACCTCCCGCCCCACGGTGACAGCATCCAGATTAGAATTACTTTGCTAAACGACTATTTCCCATAATTAGGTCAACAACACAGAGGATGAGAGGATGAATTTTCAGAAGGGTGCTACCTTTCCGATGGTTGAGGGAACAGTTCACACTTTAGAAAGAAGCTCCTCATGCCTGTGGATTGATAAATGGTGTTAGAATACTTGTAATATTTTTTCCATCTCAAGGAAGTCTCTAAGTTAACACAATTCACTTCTTTATTTGATCTTTTTTAGCATGCTTCCGAGTATGTATTATACATTTTTAAACAGTGCAGGAAGATATAAAATATGTAAACATGGTAGCAAAGAGGATACTTTTTAAAATGTGTCCGTGTGCAAGTATTGAAAATGTACACGTACATATTTTGTCTTAGCCTTTCCGGGCTGCTGTAACAAAATACCCAGGCCGTGTAGCTGATAAACAACGGAAAGTGGTTTCTCACTGTCCCAGAGGCTGGAAGTCCAAGATTCAGGGTGCCAGCGAGGGCAGGTGAAGGCTGGCTTCCAGGTCCGACTTGGTGGAAGGGGCGAGGGAGCTCTCTGGGGCTTTCTTATAAAGGCAATAAAGGCACTAATCCCATTCATGAGTGCTCCTCCCACATCACATTGGGCTTTAGGACTTTGACGTCTGCATTCTGGGGGATGCTCGTACCTTCTGGACATAGCACGTGGGTGTCTAGCATTACTTACTGCTAGGTGTTGGGTGAACACCTTAGATTCTGGAACTATTTTTTTTTAATATTTTATTTATTTATTTGACAGAGATAGAGACAGCCAGCGAGAGAGGGAACACAGGCAGGGGGAGTGGGAGAGGAAGAAGCAGGCTCATAGCGGAGGAGCCTGATGTGGGGCTCGATCCCAGAACGCCAGGATCACGCCCTGAACTGAAGGCAAAATGCTTAACGACTGAGCCACCCAGGCGCCCCTGGAACTATTCTGATGGGCTCCGTACATCATGCTGAACGGGGAGAAGTTTGCTTGGATGCCCCAGTCAGAAACCCTCTCTCTGGGTAATTGGCAAATCTCCACCAAACAGATAGCAGGCCTAGAAAGTGTGCGAGTGAAAATATTCGGAGTAAATTAGCTGTCTTTACACAAGGTAGCTCTCCTCCAAGTACTCTAAATCATTGTTCTCCGTGATCAAAAAACAAAGACGTTCTCCTATTGGGCTATATAGCCCTCTCTTTTTTAAAAAGCTGTTTACTTCTTGAGGTCTTTCTTTGAAGCGACCTCCCATCTAATTTTGTGACTCCCAGAGCATCACCAGAAAGGAAATACCCACAGTTTCTATGGGAGGATTTATTCCTGTCACATGTCATTGTGCTTTCTTCCCAGACTGACAAGAGCTGCCTCCTTGGTGAATTCCAAATGAGCTTCAGTCCAAGCGGCTGCCTGTCATAATGAATTTTTGTCAAAGAGAAAGCAACATGTAGAAAAACAGACACACACACACAAACGCACTGACTTCAATGCAGTGACAAAACGAAGGGCTCGAATCACTTCGGGAAGAGACAGGCTTCTGAAAGCTTCTGGAAGCAATCTCCTCACATGACCACAGGCTTGCCCACGCAGAGGCAGCTTTGTTGACCTTTGTGTAACTGCTCTAAGTCCCGGGCCTGTGGGTTTTTGTTGCTGTTGTTGTTGTCACCCCTTAAATACTTCAGTTGATACCCAAACAGAATAGTTAGAGGATAGAATGAAACCAGAATCAACATCAGTTTGTAGATAAGAATTTGCTTTTGGGGCACCTGGGGGGCTCCGTCGGTTAAGCAGGAGACTCTTGATTTCAGCTCGGGTCATGATCTCAGGGTCCTGGGATCAAGCCCTGCGTTGGGCTCCTAGCTCAGCGAAGAGTCTGCTTGAGATTCTCTCCCCCAGCCCCTCCCCCCACTCATGTACTCTCGCTCGCTCTCTCTAATCAGTAAATCTAAAAACATTTGCTGTTGGCTGTAATCATCTTTAGGTGGGTTTCTATGTCATTATCTGGACTTTAAAAAATAGAAACCTGGACTATCACCTGTTCTGTAACTTATTTGCTGAAGAGCCTTCTTTGGTTTGTGCTCCGCAACTGTGAGATTGGCGTCCAGGAGGCGCAGGCTGAGTGCAGGGCTGACTCCGGGGCTCTGCGACGTTGGTGCTGCCCTCAGGGGAAGGAGCAAAGCTGCTGGCCTCAAGTATCTTCCTGTCTCTTGGGAAACAGCCCTGTATCCAACCATGATCCATGTCCGTATGTGTCAAGTTGGAGAGAAGGTACAAGGTGCTTTAAGAGCCTGAGGCGGAGAGGAGGGGATCGTCTGCAGACAGGAAAGCTACCATGAGTCACTTTCTCTGAAGCTTCTTCCTTACTTGAGTTCTGAGTCTGTCTCTCTCCGTGTGACCAAGCCAGCTGGGCTATCGTAGCCATGGGTCCATGACTTGAAATGCACCTCCCTCAACAGGAAATGAAAGTCCTATATATAAAAGGCATAAAACCTCACACTGATTTCCCACAAAAGGGAATGAGAAAAGCAGGTGATGCGAACAAGACCAGGCATTTTTGACTCGGGAGGCCTGGGTTTTCCTTTGGGCTCCCCTGCATCCAGCTCTTGCTTTGTTCATTCAAGCGGTGTGCGCTAAGCGTCCCGTAGATCACAAACATTGTTCCGGTGCCTTCAGTGAAACTGCAGATTGCAGGAGGGTAGAGACTAAGCAAATGTTGCACAATTATCATTATGAAGAATGCTATAAAGAGAAAAAGGACGGTTGTGTGTGTGTGTGTGTTTTGTTTTTGTTTTCATTTTTTTTTGGTAAGCGTAAATGAGAAGCCGAATTTGTGTGCTCCAGAGAACAGGAGACAGGTAGTGTGTGGGGTGAGTGGTGGAGAGGCTTCCCGGGAGCAGGCTCCAGGCAAGGAGGCAGCACGTAGGAAGCCCCTGCTCCCCACAGTACATCCCAGAGCTCGACAGGTCAGAGTGACTGAAATGCAGTGAATGAGGGAGAGGGTTACAGTTAAGATTGGTGACATTGGCAGGGGTAGAGCATACATGGATGTATAGATGGTTCTGCTAATCTATTGCAGCAGAGAAAACCATCCCAAATTGTTGACGCTTCCAACCACAGTTCGCTTACTGTTGCTCACGCTGGTGTGTGTTGGCGGGGCTCAGCAGAGAGTGGTTCCGCCCTGTGTGTAGCCGGCTCAGGTAGGAGCCTGCAGCTCAGAGCTCAGCTGGGGTGCCACTCCTGGCTGTGGTTTCGCCTGGGTGGCTGGAAGAGCTGGCCACTGACTCCGCACATGGTCTCTCATGATCCACGAGAACAGCCTGAGCTTCCTCCGGGGGGGGGGGAGGGGTGCTGGATTCCAAGAGGGTGGGAACTAAAGGTCCCAGACTTGTACAGCCATTGTCTTCATCAAGGCATGTCACAGGCCACCCCAGGTTCAAGGGGAAGTAAACTGTAGAGAAGGGGAGAACATGTTAGGAAAGGGTCTTTGGAGACTGTGGACCACACAGAACATTGAAAGCATTTTGGAATGGAGGTTTTTATTTATTGTATGTCTAGCGTGCTTGAAGTGCTTTATTTCCTATGACTTTCACAGCAGTTTAACGAAATGAGCAGAATTATCACCATCTCCTCTGTAAGTCAGATGGGTTATGAAACTGTCAAGGGACAGGGACAGGCATCGACTGAAGCCCACCTTGGAGCCCCTGTGTGTGTGTGTGCGCGTGCGCGCACGCATTGTGACCTCTGTGCTGCTCTGTGGCCATTTTGCTGGTTCTCCGTTGTGGTTTCTTCATCTTCTCAACTTAGGACATGAAGGTCTATGAGGATGAGTAAACCATGTTAGGATCATAAAAATTAAAGTCGTCATATGTAAGTTTAAAGCACCACAGTTTCTACCTTTAGAAAATCTCATTATTGATTGACTTGCTGATGCATTTCAGAAAGTAAATTAATAACTTAGGAACAAAGGAGCCGATGAGCTCCAACTTCCTAGCCCCATCTGCCCCTGCTGTTAGAAGTGCAGACTCCTGAAGTTTCCGCTGGCCAAACGGAGGCATGGAGGAGACATCCAACCAATTACCCTTGCCAATTGCCTGCTTGTTTCTGGAAATCTCAAACACGTGTCTCCTGTGGCATCATAAATAAATCTACTACCACCTGGTGTTTACCACTTTCCTTCTCCTTCGGCATTTTCAGTGAGATTTCCTTCCATGTGTTTAAAAAAGCATCGTGTATTTGGTGCTGAAATGAGAGATTACTGCTTCTTTCCTTTTTGTGTTTAATCCTATTAGAGATCTTGCCTCCTGTTCTGTTTCATATCCTGATAGCTTATAAGATTTATCGTGGAGGGGTGCACAGGTGGCTCGGTCAGTTAAGTGTCTGCCTTCAGCTCAGGGCATGATCCCAGGGTCCTGGGACAGAGTCTGGCATCGGGCTGCCTGCTCTGAGAGGAGCCAGCTTCTCCCTCAGCCTCTGCTTCTCTGTCTCTCTGTCTCTCATGGATAAATAAAATCTTTTAAAATAAGTAAATAGATGTCTCGTGGAAAGATATAAATCACATAGAAGGGGGATTTCTATCCCTAAGAATATCCAAATGGCTGATACTGTATAGTACTCAGTTTTGTTTTTCCCTCTGTTGATCGAGGCTTTGATCCTGGTTTGAGCTCTTCTGACATCTTTATTTAGGTTGAATTTTCTCCCAGTGGGGTCATCATCAATCTCTCATGCCAATAGCCTTCTGAGAGCTATCCTACCAATCTTCCAGACATGTTTGGGCGTGTATGAATACTGAGATCTACAAGACAATTTTTTAAAAAGATTGATCTATTTTAGAGAGCATGAGTGGGGGGAGGGGCAGCGGGAGACAGGAGTCTCCAGCAGCATCCCTGCTGAGCGTGGAGCCCGAGGCAGGGACTCGGTCTCATGACCCTGAGATCACAACCTGACGGGAAATCAAGAGTCAGGTGCTCAACTCACTGAGCCACCCAGGAGCCCCTACAAGACATTCTAAGTGTGTGCATATCATCGTATCAGCAACATTTTCTGTGAATTCAAACACCTTTTATATTCCAACTTCATGTGACTCCCCTGCCATATGGAGGTGACCGTGACTTCACCCAGGGGTAAGAAAGACATTGTTACGTATCAAAGGAGACAAATAGCTGGCACTGCATCTATGCTATTAAACTATCATATTTTTTAAAAATTTTTTTAGTATATTATGTTAGTCACCATACAGTACATCCCTGGTTTCTGATATGAAGCTCGATGATTCATTAGTTGCGTATAACACCCAGTGCACCATGCAATACATGCCCTCCTTACTACCCATCACCAGTCTATCCCATTCCCCACCCCCTCCCCTCTGAAGCCCTCAGTTTGTTTCCCAGAGTCCATAGTCTCTCATGGTTCATTCCCCCTTCTGATTACCCCCCTTTCTTTACCCCTTTCTTAAACTATCATATTAACCAAACAACCACTTGACGGATTAACATTTTTCCTTCCCCTGGAGTTGTTTTCGAGTTTTAAAGGACACAGGTGTTTTCTCAGAGAGAAAATTGGCAGCACATTCCCACTGGCAGGTCTGTGTGTCAAAATGGAATTGGTTGAGATAATGAATGTCCTTTGAAAAGAACGTGTTGTGTTCGCATGAAGTTTTTAGGTGTGATTACGGCTGTCTCCAACCTTCTAGTCTTCCTGTTGCTAGTCCGTTTGACCTTCCAGGTGCTAGAATGCCTTTAAGACTGTCCGGCGAAATAAGCAGAGGTAAAAAAAAAAAAAAATTGTATTCAATTATTTAAAAAACGTCTTAGGAGAAAAGACATTTTAAAGCAGAAAAAGGGGTTTTTTTTTTGTTTTATGTTGTTTTTTTTTTTTCTGGTTTTTGTTTTTTTTTAAACTCATTTCCTGAAATTCAAGTGTTCTTTCATTTTTGGAAAAAAGGCAGCTTCTACCACTTCCAAGTACCATTCGTGTATATAATAAGAATTAGGATGTTCTACTGAAAACAGGCCAGAGGCTGTGATAGTTTGTTTGCATAACTCCTATCTTAGATTATGACAAAAGTTTATTTATAGAGGAAACAAGTGATTATACTGTCACCGAGATGATTTAGATGCCCTAAACCACCCCAAAATGTGGTGACTTCAGACCACAGTGATCTATTGCTTCTCCTGAGGCTCTGTGTTGACTGGACTCCTTGGTCCAATCATGTGCTCCACGTGGCATCACTGGAGTCGAATACACATCTGGAACATCCAAGATGGCCTCATGTCCTCCAAAATTTCTCTTCAAACTGCCAGTCACTGCATAGTCGAGGCTGACCTTCTTGACAGATTGGTTGCTGGCTTAAAAGAGAAGGTCTTTAATACTTAGGTCCAGAACTGGCATTCTCGACCGCCTTCTTGGGTCAAAGCAAGTCACTAAGTTAACATAGACTCAGAAGAGTGGAATCAGCCTCACCGTCTTGATGGGGGGAAGAGTGGCAGGGCGTTTGGAACTCTCTTTTTAGCTCACCTCAGAGAGGCTGATTGACTCATTCATGTCCGGATTGAGAGTCCACTGTATGCCTGACACTACTCCCTGTGCCCTGAGTCATCTCTGGGGGGACATGTCTTGTTGAACTCTGTCATTTGCCTTCAACTTCACTACTGACCAGCTATCGTGGTCCTGGCCAAGTTTCTTTTCATCTCCGTGACTTACTCTTCTCTTCTGTAAAATGGACATAATAATTCAGTCCTTTTCACAGTTGTCCTATAAATATATATAAAATACTTAGAATGGGTTAATGCATATAGAGAACAAACAGTGCCAGACAATGACTTCTAAGATAGTTGTGAATACAAAAGAGAAAATGAAGTTGGGGGGTGGGGCTGGCTACTCAGCTGTTTAATGGCAGGTGGTTAGCGCATCACAAAATAAAATTGCCTTACAATGAATTTTCTTATAAAATCAGGCAAAGGTTCCTGCAGAATATAATGGACCTGCTTTTTAATAAATTCTCTGGAAATATTTTACAACCACGTTACATGGATTTTATAGGATAGAGTTTCCATTCTGCGTTCCTCTGGCTCTGATGTTAAGACTGTCATGCATGGCTCCTCACAACTGGCCACCTCCTCACCTCCTGGAATCCCCTTGTATTTCTCTCCTGTCAAAGCCTACACTCCAGCCACAGCAGGTCACCCATGGTTCCCACGTGTGATGTGCTGTTCCTAGTTCCCGGAAGGCTCAGATCCTGTTATTTTAAAGCCTGGCTAATAGCTGTTCCTTCTTCATCCTAGGTAGGTACAATTCCTTTCCTGACTTCTTCTCTTAACCTGAATCTGGGGACATTTTTTTCCCTTGCTCCCAAAACACATAATTATTTATTTTACAAGAATCCATCACAATTCTCAATGTCTTTTACTTATCTATCTCCATAAGTTCTCTAAACTGGTGTGCATCAAATGAGTCTGTTTTTTTTTTTTTTCCTTCTTCTGAATTTTCAAAACTTGGCATAGTACCACAAAGCCTGTGTCATCCCATGTATGGGTAATTGCCTAGGTGGGATTTCTTAATATGTATTTAAAGCCATGGCTCTTCACAAAGGAAGAGAGAACCAAAATTTAATCTTGGACCTCACGTTGATAAGTGTTATCATTAGATCGCCATTATAAGCTGTAGCCTTATTATCTATTGTTTTTCAAATTACTATTTTTTTATTGAAGGTTTTGATTTTAATTCCAGTATAGTTACCATACAGTGTTGTATTAGTTTCAGTACAATATAGTGATTTCACAATTCTATACCTTAGTGCTCACATGACAAGTGTAATCTTATCCCCTTTGATTATTTCTCCCATCCCCGCCCCCCCGCCACCTCCCCTCTGGTGACCATCAGTCAGTTCTCTGTAGTTAAGACTCTGTTTCTTGCTTTGTCTCTTTCTCTTTTTTTCCCCTTTGCTTGTTTTTGTTTCTTAAATCTCACATATGAGTGAAATCATATAATATTTGTCTTTCTCTGGCTGACTTACTTTGCTTAGCGTAATACTATCTAGCTCCATTCATGTTGTTGCAAATGTCAGGATTTCATTCTTTTTTTATGGCTGAGTAATCATCATGTGTGTATGTGTATACACACACACACACACACACACACACACACATCTTCTTTATCCATTCATCTGTTGATAGACACTGTTTCCATAATTTGGCTATTATAAACAATACCGCTATAAACATCAGAGTGCGTGTATCCCATGGAATTAGTGTTTTTATATTTTTGGGTAAATTCCTAGTAGTGTAGTTACTGGGTCGTAGGGTAGTTCTATTTTTAACTTGATGAGGAAACTCCATACTGTTTTCTACAGCGGCTGCACCGGTTTGCATTTCCACCAACAGTGCATGCGGATTCCTTTTTTCCCCACATCCTCGCAAACACCTGCTGTTTCTGGTGTTGTTGGTTTTAGCCATTCTGACAGGTGCGAGGTGATATCTCATTGTAGTTTTGATTTGCATTTCCCTGATAATGAGTGATGTTGAGTATCTTTTCTTGTGTCTGTTGGCCATCTATATGTCTTCCTTGGAGAATGTCTGTTCATGTATTCTGCCCATTTTTGATTAGATTATTTGTTTTTTTGAGTATTGAGT
The DNA here is from genome assembly GCF_017311325.1 of Ursus maritimus. Taxonomy (NCBI): domain Eukaryota; kingdom Metazoa; phylum Chordata; class Mammalia; order Carnivora; family Ursidae; genus Ursus; species Ursus maritimus. Next base: position 77,186,637 of record NW_024426885.1, on the reverse strand, counting down.
TGTATAAGTTCTTTATATATTTTATTTTATTTTTTCTTTTTTTCTTTTTTTTATAATAATATTTTTATTATGTTAGTCACCATACAGTACATCTGGTTTTTGATGTAAAGTTCAATGATTCATTAGTTGCATATAACACCCAGTGCTCCATGCAGTACGTGCCCTCCTTACTACCCATCACCAGCCTATCCCATTCCCCCGCCCCCCTCCCCTCTGAAGCCCTCAGTTTGTTTCTTTATATATTTTAGATACGAACCAATTATTGGATGTGTCATTTGCAAATATCTTCTCCCATTCAGTAGTTTGCCTTTTGGTTTTGTTGATTGTTTCCTTCTCTGTGCAGAAGCTTTTTATTTTGATGTAGTCTCGATAGTTTATTTTTGCTTTTGTTTCCCTTCCCTTGGGAGACGTATCTAGATAAATGTTGATATGGCCAATGCCAGAGAAATTACAGCCTGTGCTCCCTTCTAGGATTTTCTGGCTTTAGGTCTCACATTTTTAGGTATTCAATCCATTTTGAGTTTATTTTTGTGTATGGTGTAAGAAAGTAGTCAAGTTTCTTGACTTTGCATGTAATTGACCAGTTTTTCCATTGCATATTCTTGCCTCCTTTGTCAAAGATTAGTTGACCATCTAATTGTGGATTATTTCTGGGCTCTCTATTCTGTTCTATGCATCTATTTTGTGCCAATACCATACTGTTTTGATTATTACAGCTTTGTAATATCACTTGAAGTCTGGAATTGTGGTACCCCTTGCTTTGTTCTTCCTTTTCCAGATGGCTTTGGCTAGTCTGGGACTTCTGTGGTTCCATACAAGTTTTAGGATTGTTTGTTCTGATTCTGTGAAAAACACTATTGATATTTTGGTAGGGATTGCATTAAATCTATAAATCTTGGGGGTAATAGAGACAGTTCAACAGTAATTGTTTTTCCAGTCCATGAGTGTAGACTGTCTTTCCATTTCTTTGTGTCACCTTCAATTTCTTTCATCAGCATTTTATAGTTTTCAGAGTACAGGTCTTTGACCTCCTTGGTTAAGTTTATCCCTAGGTATTTTATTGGTTTTGGTACAATTTAAGTAGGATTGCTTTCTTAATTTCCCTTTCTGCTGCTTGATTATTAGTACACAGAAATGCAACAGATTTCTGTATATTGATTTTGTGAGTTTACTGAGTTCATTTATCAGTTCTAGTAGTTTTTTGGTGACATCTTTAGGGTTTTCTATATATAGTATCACATCATCTGCAAATAGCAAAAAATTTATTTCTTCCTTTGGAAGTCTTTTATTTTTCTTGTCTGATTGCTGTGGCTAGGACTTTCAGTACCATGTTGAATAAAAATGTTGAGAGTGGACATCCTCGTCTTGTTCCTGACCTTAGGGGAAAGCTCTTAGTTTTTCCCCATTGAATATGATGTTTGCTGTGGGATTTTCATACTAAGCCTTTATTATGTTGAGGTATGTTTTTTCTAAGCCTAATTTGTTGAGAGTTTTTATCATGAACGGATATTGTACTTTGTCAAATCCTTTTTCTGCATCTATTGAAATGATCATAGGTTCTTAAACTTTCTCTTATTGATTGATTTGCAAATATTGAACCACCCTTACTTCCCAGGAATGAATTCCATTTGATCATGGTGAATGATTTTTTAATGTATTGTTGGATTTAGTTTGCTAGAATTTTGTTGAGGATTTCTACATATATGTTCATCACAGATACTTGCCAATACTTCTCTTTTTTATGGTGTCTTTATCTGGCTTTGATATCAGGGTAATACTGGCTTCATAGAATGAATTGGAAGTTTTCCTTCCCTGTCTTTTTTTGGGAATAGTTTGAGAATAAGTATTAACTCTTCTTTAGATGTTTGGTAGAATTCAACTGCAATGCCATTTGGTCCTAGATTTTGTTTGTTGTAAGTTTTTATTTTTGTTTGGCTTTGTTTGTTTTGTTTATTTCATTGCTGGTAATTGGTCTGTTCAAATTTCTGTTTCTTCCTGTTTCCATTTTGGGAAGTTACATGTTTTACGCATTTCTTCTAAGTTGTCCAACTTGTTGGAATATAGTTTTGCATAATATTCTCTTACAATTGTTTCTATTTCTGTGGTGATGGTGGTTATGTCTCTGACATTTGTAATTTCCTGTATTTTTTTTTAATGAGTCTGGCTAGAGATTTGTCAATTTCGTTGATCTTTTCAAAGAACCAGCTCCTGATTTCATTGTTCTGTTCTGGTTTTTTTATTTTGTTTTGTTTTTTAGTTTTTATGTCATTTATTTCTGTTCTAATCTTTATTATTATCTTCCATCTGCTGGTTTTGGGTTTTGGTCATTCTCTTTCTAGCTCCTGTAGGTGTATGGCTAGATTGAGATTTTTCTTGCTTCTTCAGGTAGGCCTGTATTGCTATATACTTCCCTCTTAGGAACACTTTTGCTGCATCCCAGAGGTGTTGGACAATTGTCTTCATTTTTATTTGTTTCCATGTACTTTTTAATTTCTTCTTTGATTTCTTGGCTGACCCATTCATTGTTTAGTAACATGTTATTTAACCTCCATGTATATGTGCTCTTTCCAGATTTTTTTTTTTGTGATGGATTTCTAGTATCATAGCATTGTGGCCAGAAAAGATGTGTGGTGTGACCTTGACCTTTTTGAATTTGTTAAGACTTGTTTTGTGGCCTAATATGTGATATCTTCTGGAAGGTGTTCCATGTGCATTTGAAAAGAAAGGGTATTCTGGTGTTTTGGGGTAGAATGATCTGGATATGTCTGTTAAATCAATCTGGTCCAGTGTGTCATTCAAAGACACTGTTTACTTATTGATTTTCTGTTTGCATGATCTATTCATTGAGTAAGTCAGGTGTTACAGTCCCCTCCTATTATTGTATTATTACCAATTAGTTCCTTTATGTTTGTTATTGTTTGATGTATTTGGGGGCTCCCATGTTGGGTGCCTATTTACAATTATTATACATTCTTTATTTTTTTTTAAAGATTTTATTTATTTATTTCACAGAATACAAGCAGGGGGATCAACAGAGAGAGGGAGAAGCAGGCATCTGCTGAGCAGAGAGCCTGACATGGGGCTTGATCCCAGGACCCTGGGATCATGGCCTGAGCCAATGGCAGACACTTAACCGACTGAGCCACCCAGGCACCCCCAGTTGTTATACCTTCTTGTTAGATTGTCCCCTTCATTACTATATAGTGTCCTTTGTCTCTTGTTATAGTCTTTGTTTTAAAGTCTGTTTTGTCTGATATATGTATTGCTAAACTGGCTTTCTTTTGACATCCATTTGCATAATAAATATTTCCCCATCCCCTCACTTTCAATCTGCACGTGTCTTTCATTCTGAAATGAGTTATTTTATAAGCAATATATAGATGGGTCTTTTTTTTCTTATCGACTCTGTCACCCTATGTCTTTTGATCGGAGCATTTATTCTGTTTACATTCAAGGTAATTATTGATATCTATTTATTGCCATTTTCTTGTTTTGTGTTATTTTTGTAGCTTTCTTCTGACCCTTTCTTCCACTCTTTCATGGTTTGCTGGCTTTCTTTTGTGATATATTTGGATTCCTTTCTCTTTATTCTTTGCATATATATTGCTGGGTTTTGATTTGTGGTTACCATTAGGTTTGTATATAACATCTTCTGCATATAGCCATCTATATTAAGTTGATGATTGCTTGAGATTGAACCCATTCTTTACTTCTCTTTCTACCGTGTTTGAGGTATGCGACATCATATTTTATATCCTTTTGTTTTCTGAAGTCCTTGACCAATTTTTACATAAATACTTGTTTTTACTGTTTTTGTGTTGCTCTCACATGTGGTCTTTCCTTTCCAATCAAAGAATCCCCATTAATGTTTCTCGTAGAGCTGGTTAGTGGTCATGAACTCCTGTAGTTTTTGTCTGAGAAACTCCATCTCTTCTTCTATTCTGAATGATAGCCTTGCTGGACAGAATATTCTTGGCTGCAGGGTTTTGTGTGTGTGTATGTGTGTGTGTGAGTGTGAGTGAGTGTGTGTGTGTGTGTGTGTGTGTGTGTGTGTGTTTTCTTCAGCACTTTGAATATATCACCACTACCTTCTGGCCTGCAAAGTTTCTGCTGAAAAATCTGCTCATAGCCTTTGGGGTTTCCCTTGTATGTAACTGTTGTCTTTTCTCTTGCTGCTTTAAATTTTTTTTCTTATCACTACTTTTTACCATATTAATTATTATGTGCATTGGCGTAGACCTCCTTGGGTTGATTTTTTTTTTGGGGGGGGGGAGGGTGAATCTCTGTGCCTCCAGGATGTGGAAATCTGTTTCTTTCCCCAGATCAGGGAAGTTTTCAAGTATTATTTCTTCAAAGAAATTTTTTGCCCCCCCTTCCTCGGTCTTGCTCTTCTGGGATTCCTATAATGCAAATGTTATTACACTTGATGGAGTCACTGACTATCTCAATTTGCATAACTTTTAAAAATCTCACATGCTTAACTGGATTACTTTCCACTACTCTGTCTTCCAGGTCATTAATTCATCCCTCTTCCTCTTCTAGCCTATTTTTTTCCATCATGTGTATTTTTACTTTCATTTATTGAGTTCTTCATCTCCGAAAACATAAAAAAGAACCAACCTGTCTCTTTGTTGAGGGCCTCACTGATGTTTTCCACTCTTTTCTCAAGTCCAGTGAGTGTCTTGATGTTCATTACTTTAAATTTTCTATTAGGCATATTATGTGTTTCACTTAGGGCTCTTGCTGTGGGTTGATCCTATTCTTTTATTTGGGACATATTTCTCTGGTCTCCTCATTTTGTCTAACCCTATGTCTGTTTCTGTGTGTCAGGGAAGTCATCTATGTCTCCTGATCTTTGATCTTGAAGGTAATGACCTTATGAGGAAGAGGTCCTAGAGTGCCCTGCAGCACAGTGTCCACTGTTCGTCAGGACCTGCTGCTTTGGTGAGGGTCTCCTATGTGTGTTGTGTGTGTCCTATTGTGTTCTGGCTGCTTTTTCCTCCAGTCATTTGCAGTGGCTTTCTTTGCCTGTTATGGGCAGCTTTTGGTCCCTGGCTGAGGTGGGGTGAATTTTAACAAGGTACACAGTAGTCTGCTTGCTAAATGAGACTTGGAGCTGCTGTTGCCGGGACCAGCCTGGCCTATGTAGATCAGCCAAGTGCATATGGATGGGGTGTGCGCTTTTAAGAAGGGGTGCCTTGGGCTTACATAGTACGTGCAGCCACAGCTGCTGATGGGACCAAAGCCCTGCAAAATGTGCAGGTTGGGAGCCATGGTGCTGGCGAGGTTTGTGCTGGTTTTCAGGAGGGAGGTGGATGGACTGCAGCAGTACCACTGAGGCAGGCGTGCCTGGCAAGGGAAATCCACCAAAGTGCATGAGCCAGGGGCGTGGGGTGGGGCTTGTTGGAAGCAAGTTAGATACCAAGTATGGGCACTATGCCGGTTCCTGCAGGTGGTCATTGTTTATGCTGGTGGCGGGGAAGCGGAGGGTGCAGGGGAGGGCATGGTGCCTGGCAACTCCTTTGTTCCTGGAAGGGTTTCTCTGAGATCCCGGTGTCTTCAGAACATGCTCTGTGATGAGTAAATCAGTCTTCCATTTGCCCCAGTGTTTTTCAAACTGCTGTGCATATGCTGTATCTGAGGGGCTGTTTGGTGACCTGTCTCTTTAAGGGCAGGAAGTCTGCTTTCTAAGTCTCTCCAAGTCCCAGAGCCAAGCCTGCTGATTGTTAGAATTCCAGACTTTAAGTCATGCTGGTTCTAAGAAGCCATGAAGTTGCCCCTCTTGCTTTCACAGCCAAATGGTATGGGGGTTTGCGTTCCCTGTGCAGGCTCCCGGGTGTGATAAGTCTGTTTCTTACCCTTCATCACACTCCAGGCTCCCTCCTATATGTGATTGGCCACAGTCTACTTAACATTTTCACCCTTCCTACCTTCTTCCCTGTGGCCTCTTCTCTACCTTTAGTTGTGGAGTTTGTTCTGGTGGTCTTTGGGCTGTTTTCTGGGTTCTTTGGGCTTGTGAGGGTTATCTAGTTGTATCCACGAGATGAGAAGAGCTTAGCATCCTCCTACTCTGCCTTCTCCCCAGCCAACACTGCAGCCTTTTTAAATATCAACTTTTGTCACTTATTCTAAACCATTTAAGAATCCAAAAGTTGGATTATTAGAATTTATATCTGTACATCTTATTAAAGGGTTTTTTTTTTTAAGAGGATTTTTGGGGCCTGTGAATTTCCAGTACTTTTTACATGAGGTGGTTTGGTTTTTCATGTCAACTTGCTGATGTTCATTACACTTCAGTTATTGGAGATCCAAGTTAAGGTTCAAATCAGATTCTGAAGTCAGGGGAATATTGGCACTAATGGCTGTCTTTGGCTACAGCACTGCTTAGTTGGGTCATAAAAAAGTCAAAGAGTTTATTGGCAAGTGTTGACAACTAAAAGTACTGGCAGTAAAATATTCCAGTGAAGAAAAAGTACTACATCTTGTCTTCCAGCAATCTTTGACATGTCAGCCAAAATCGTTACTACGACTTCTGCCCAGGATTTCACAACTGTTGCCATCTTGGAGCCTTATGTCTCCACTACCGGGAGTTGGTAGGCTGATCACAGAAGCAGCTTCACTTTTTTTAAGGGCCACTAGCTTTCCCCACGGTGGTTTGACCCTAGATAGAGCAGGGAAACTTACAAGGTGGGGGTTGAGGGGTGGTACTGTCAAACTTATATTTGACTTTCGAAGGTGTGTTAGCTAAGCAATCTGCAATTTTGGCAAATGAATCCCAGGCATGGTTGATTGAGTTTCCACAGAAGCACCGACCTTGGGTTTGAGTCCAGGTTCCATCACTTAGACCGAGGGAGGTAAAGTTATTTGTGAGTGGCCTCAGGTCCCATCTTTTTGTGTGCATGCTGAGGATAATGAGAGAACCTAAAGAGTGATTGAATAGTAAAGTAGGTTTGTATAAAATTCTGTTATCTCCATTGCACTGATGAGAAAACAGACTCAGGTTAATTAACTTGTTGAAAGTTGCGTGGTTACCAAGCAACATGGCTGGGACTTACTATTATACTGTGCTTAGCACATAATAAGAACTAACTTAAAAAATGTCAGAAATGGAGACATATGGTTATATCTTAAAAAGATACCATTAAGCTTGATTTGGCATTTAGTTTCATCCTATAGGCCTCTCACATTTATGATTGTAGTTAAAATAACAAACTGAAATTTTAATGATTGCAAAAAAATGTGAAGGCTGAGCTAAAATTATTAAATGCTTAAAGATAATTCAGTATTGCCATTGTAAAGTAAGTGAGAGTGACCTAATTCCCCCCCTCCATAATTAATTCTCTTTCTGTGCATACTGCTGTGTCAGTTTATTTCCTTCAGACCTGACAGATACAGAGGACCATCCACTCAGCACTCACTCTCACCTTTCTTGTTAATCTGCCCTAATTCCTACATGTCTTATCCAGATTATGACATTTGTCAGAAATCAAAATGCAGATCTGAAAAGAGAGTGTATACACCCATCATTGCTTAGAGATATCATAGGATAAACTAATTTGTCAGATAATATAGTCCATTGTCTGACTGCCAACGTCTCCTATATGGTATTTATTCAGTTAGTCACATAATAAATCGAGGAAGTATGCATTAATTTAGGACTAAGCTGCTACTAAGCTTGCCTGAAAATTAACACTTAGATAATCGAAGGAACACACATCATTGTATAAACTGTTTTAAATCCTTTTTGGTAGAAGGCAGAGTGTTCATGGATTAAATAAAGTACACAAAGCTGTTAGCAGGATACCTGAATCACAGTATATAGTGAATGAATGTTAGTGATGGTCATTATTGTTAAAGTAAGAAAAGCACTTGGCATACAAGTGCTTGATAACCACTCTTAACCACGATATGTATGAAGCCGCTTAAAATGTGAGTGATGATAATTACTAGTAGTTGATATGCTAAATCTTAAACTGAAAGGGATTTAATACATGGATCATATAATTTAATCCCAGTTCTACCATCTAATTCTGGGTAAGCTTTATAATTAAGGCAAAACTCTTGAAAGTCATGAATTTTATTCTTTAATTGACTTTTGAGCCTTAATAGGAAAACTACTTTATCAGAGGTTCCAATAAATGGCTATAGTTTTTTGAGGATGGAAATTTATTTATTTGCATCCTTATACTTTCTGAAGTTTTACTATAAAATCAAAAAAGAAAATCTCTTGGTAAAGAATGGATTTTGGAGTTATATGGAATAAGTAAAAAGACAATTTTGCTTGCATTCCAGAAAAAGGCACTTATTAAACAACTGTATTCAGAAATTATTTCCCAAGGGAAAAAGTAGAGGCTTTGTTTGAAAAATTCAAAATGATATTGGAAGAGAATTCATATCAAGAATTAATATGTAGGGGCGCCTGGGTGGCACAACGGTTAAGCGTCTGCCTTCGGCTCGGGGCGTGATCCCAGCGTTATGGGATTGAGCCCCGCGTCAGGCTCCTCCGCTATGAGCCTGCTTCTTCCTCTCCCACTCCCCCTGCTTGTGTTCCCTCTCTCACTGGCTGTCTCTATCTCTGTCGAATAAATAAATAAAATCTTAAAAAAAAAAAAAAGAATTAATATGTAAAAGGTGCTCCACAGAATGACCTTTGAATCCTGTTCTTTCCTTAGGTTCTATACTTCCAAATGAGGGTTTTTATTTAAGAGTTAACTTTCTTTTAGTCTGTATTGCCAAGTCAACATAAAAAAAAAAAATTGAACATTAAATAAGATCTTTGGCCATGTGACCTGGTTTGACTGTTCCATCCCTCCTGTCTTATTAAAACAGTTACTCCAAGGTCAGGTATCCTTGGATTGATTTTGAAAGGTAAAACATTTTTTCACTCAACAAACTTTGAGCATCTCCCATTGGCCAAGCATTACGCTGAAGGAGCTGGGTACTGTACTTGACCTCAAGATACTGATAGACAAGGGGAGGGGTTGGCAAACTTTCCCTTACAGAGCCAAGTAGTAAATATTCTAGGCTTGTAGGTGATACAGACTCCATTGTGACTACTTTGCCATTGTATCATGAAAGCAGCCGCAGACCATCCTTCAACTGGTAACATGACTGCCTTCCATTGAAACTTGACATACAACAATAGGTGGTGAGCCAGTGGGCTGTGGTTTGCTGACTGTAGAGTGAGGCACATAAATAAACTGGCTAGCACGACATGGGAATCACTACGATGGAGGTAGACACAAGGTAATTCAGGAGCCCGGGTGAGAGGCCCCTAGACCCTGTGTCTTTGTAGATGTGTCTGGGCAGAGTGTACAGTGAGTGGGGAGAAAGACAAGGGGCAGACGAGAGAGATGATCAACCTAGGCTTTTCAGAGGAGAGTATGACTGAATTTCATCGTGAAAATAGGGAACAACTCACTATGAGACCATGCTGAAGTCTATCGTGTGTCAGGCCTGGGGACTTATGAATTCCGTCACCTAAATATAAGCTAATGATTCCAAACTATGTAGCATAGAAATTTAGTTGCTCTCAAAAAATTAATAGATAATCTTGAATTAAGGGGTTATCTCTTTTCCCTCTCCAGTTAACTTTTTAATTTACAAAAAAAAATAAAGACTGGTATGTAAAGAAGATTTTTAAATTTCTGTAGTTCAGGATTTCCTTATTTGGCTATGGAATCTTTTTGTCGTGGAATGTCTATTAACATACTTTAGAAGCAATGTTTTGAATAGTGTGGCTTTGGAAACAGCCATAAACCGAGGGTGAAGAGTCCTACCTTCCGTCTGTCTATGGGCAAGCAGCTAGGTTCCAGAAGCACTTTAAGTAGGTGGCTGTTGAGTGTTTCAGTTCCTGGGTAATAGGTATCCAGCCCCTGGGAGATGGAAATTGGAGCAAGTAACCAGGATTTTGAGGTTTTAGGCAGAACCACTAGCAAACTCACTTGGTGAACCGGGACCATTACGAAATTCTGGAGTGATGATTCTAAATCGTGGGCAGTACCACCCCTAGAGGTTGTTTGCCTGCCGCGTGACATTTCACAGGTGGGAACCAGAGATGCTGAACGCTCTACACCACACAGGACTGCACTGCACGAGGAAGATGCCTTCTATCCACGAGCCAGGGGCACCTTGTGGAGAAACACTGCTGTAGGGAGCGTGTAGCCTCTGAGGGCACAGAATCACACCTCCCTAGGTTCAAAAGATCGGGTAGAAACTCTGGGCAGAACCTTTTAGGCTGATTATCATTAGTACAACATTAAACGTTTAAGAGGTGAAATGCTGTTTTTTCATTTTAATAATCAGGCGTAACTTGTCGAATTCCATAAAAGCCCATCAGATTATGTTTTTGCGTAGTCACAGGCTGTTGTAAGATGCACAGAGCAAGGATAAGGCACACTGTGATCTTCCAAGTAAACCCTGGGGTTAGATGCTATTAAGCATTTCTGAGATAATTTAATAAAGTATGTCATTAGCGCCTCACCTCCTCTCGATCGTTGCAGTAGAAGCACCAGAGTGACCTTGGTTCTGATTTTGAAAGCAGCCCTTTGGTGGATTTTTTCAAAAGCTCTTGTAAAAGATTTTAAAGAAGACTCTGTATGTCAATAAATAATTTTCCTTTCTGAAGATCTTTCAAACAGACTAGGGTTGCCATGAAGAAGGCACCTGTTTTGAAATATAAGAAGCAGCCCATCCTCTGGGCTGATGCAGCCCCTACCAGGCATGCAGAGAGGGGGTGGGCTGAATTGGAGTTCCCGCTTTTCCCCAGGCAGGTGCCTTTGGACAGTGTGCGAACTGCACAGCCCTGGTTCAAAACCACTATCATGCTTGGCTTCATTGCATATATTCCTTCCATTTGCATGCTTTTGTGTACCTACTATGTGATGCATTCTATGTTAAGTGTAGTATTACACAAGCTCAGTGATAGGTCCCTTTAACTGAGTGCTTCCTACTTATTAATACTCACAGCCGTTCCATGAACTAGGTAACTTTCATTTTCATTTTCTGATCAAGGAAGCTAAAGCCTTAAAATATAACATAACAAAATAACACAGCACAACAAAGTAACATAGCACAACAAAATAGCATAGCACAGTAAAATAACATAGCACAATAAAAAAGCAACACAGTAACCAAATGATAAGACATACGTGGGAAAGAATGGCTGCGCTTCAGAAAATAAACTGGACTAGGCTTTTGATTCTTAGTGGTTATTTTGAATTCTCACATACCAACTGAAAATAATTGGTAGAGCTGTCAACCTTGCTGTGCATCAAAATCATCTGGGGAGGTGTTCAAACATACATTGAACAACATGGAAGAACCTTGAAGATATTGTGTTAAGTGAATTAAGCCTTTCACAAAAAGACAAACACTGTAAAGTTTCATTTGTATGAGGCCCTTAGGGGAGCCAAATTCCTAGAGACAAAGTTGAATGGTGGCTGCCAGGGGCTGGGGAGACAGGAGAATCAGGAATTCTTGTTTAATTGGTATAGTTTCAGTTTGAGAGGATGAAAAACTTCTACAGATGGATGGTGGTGATGTTTGCACAACAACGTGAATATATTTAATGCCATTGAACTGTGCACCTAAAAATCATTACAGGGATAAAATTATGTTATAGATACATATTTTATTACCATTTTGAGAAATACATTGCTTTCTTGGAACCCACTCCATGACTTGTGGAATCTGAGTTCCTGATGACTTTCACATTTGGAAACCACCATTCTAGGACATTTCGACCAAGGATTTGGTCGAACAGGTTGGTACGTGCTTTGGAAAAGACAGTGAATTTTCGGAATTGAATAACATTAAAATTAAACTTGGAAGTTTGTAGTTGGGTATATCATAGTTCTAGAAGATGCCTCCTAAGACCGTACTTTCAGTATTTTTTGGGGCTGATAAGTAACTTGATCATGGATGTCTGTCTAGTGACAAATAGATTTGCCTCTCACAGTATTTCATGGCATGTGAGATTACTCAGGCCAGAATGATTATTTCTGCATGAAAGATGAAAACAGACTCACGGAGCTCAAGAGATTGGCGTCTCTTACACATGCCGCCTGGTGTGGGGGTGGAAGGAAAGATACCTAACTGATCGGAATAGAACCCTTGTCTAAATGAAAATTGCAGGGATAACAGTTCCGTGGATTTTCTTTTTTTAATCATTGAATTGTATTTCCTGCCATCAATTACATTAAGCATTTGAATGGAGACATGTCAGATGACTAAAGAGATGTGGGAGAATGTACTGGAAGGGTTGACGTGACAGAAGGCGTGCAGGCGGTGTTGGGCTGAGGCACTCACTGAGGACAGACAAGTGGGTAACTAGGGAAGAGGACACACTACTTGGAGCTGCCTATCCCTGAGCCCTTTACTTTGGAAGAGCCCCCCCACACACCTGCTTTCTCCAGGGTGTGGTCCCCGCTAGACCACATGCCAGGATCCGGACCCTGGAAATCCATTGCCTTGAGCTCACTTCCAAGGTCTGCCTAGATCTCTCCTCAGCTCCTTTCTTCCCACCCTGCCATTTGCCCACCTCTGTGTCCAAGCATTGACTGAACAGGCAGCTCTGTGTGTGTGTGTGTGTGTGTCTCTGTGTGTCTGTGTCTGTGTGTCTGTGGTGGACGGTGGCTGTGGTGGGTGGTGCTTGGTTGCACAAGAAATCAGGGCTCTGCAAATACTAGTGATGGATTTATGTATTCAAATATAAATTGCTGAAATATTTTTCCCTGTTACTACACTCTTTCCTCTTTTCCAGACAGATCGGCAGCCTCTTTTTTTTTTAATTGACTATATTTGGCATATAAAATTATAAATTTAAGGTGTACGACATGTTAATTTGATACATTTATATATTGTAATCTGTTTGCCATTGTAATGATAATTAGCACCTCCATCACATTATTGTTTTAGTGGTTGGAATAATTAAGTTCTAGACTCTTAGAAAATTTGCGTTCCTGTATTTACTACACGGTGCGTTATATACATCTTTACAGCTTGCCTACTATTATTACTTATTTTTATTTACTGTTGTCAATTTGTACCCTTAAACATCTGTCTTATCCCCCCAACCCTTTCACACGGTAACCACCATCATACTCTGTTTCTTCACCAGTTTGGCTTTTTTAGATTCTATAAACAGGTGATGTCTTACACCACTTGACATTCTCTGTTTGACTTTCCTCACTTGGATAATGTGCTCAGGGTCCATCCATGCTATTGAACATGGCAGGATGTCCTCCTTTCTCGTGGCTGAATAATACTCTATGTATATCACATGTATATGTGTGTGATTATATTACATAATCCGTTACATTTAGATATATATCTATTTACCTACATCTCACATCTTCTTTATCCATTCCGCCATTGATGGGTACCTTAGGTTGTTTCTGTATCTTGGCTTATGTGATTAATGCTGCAGTAAACATGTGAATTTCTTGCTCTGAGAATTTTTAGTCAATACTAAAATCTTCTGGAAAATAAGATGCTATTTATTTTTCAAAGCCTAAATTCATAAAGGAAATTACAGAGTGTCTGGAGTCAAATGGAGAAAGAGAAGAACCTTGGAAATAATTCTCCAGGAAAGAATTTCTCTGCATGCACTCACCTGGAAAGGCTGACTAGAAGACCAGGGTTCCCAGTTTGACCAAAGGTCCCCTTCCTCAACTGTGGGTACAAAAGCAGAGAGCCATTGGACATCAAGGGTCCTTTGTGACCTTGATAGCAGAGAGATGAGAGGCTTTACTTTCCACCCTGTGGGTATGACCTGACTCCTGGGATTGGTATGACCTTGAGGAAGGGCTATACAATGAATGTCATCAGATAGCTACTTGAGGAGGAAGGGTTCCTACCCCAGATCAAATATAATTAGGTGGAAGAGAGTGAAGAAATGGGTATTTCTAGCACTCTTGAGTCTACACTGAGATTTATATCTGACCTATTAGAAGGTTTCCTTTGATTATTGAATGTCGTAAACAATGCTAACCTTTAGAATAAAAATATGCATATAATTGTGCTGGCTGCTAATGGTTATTGGATGCTTACTATGTGCCAGGAACCTTCATAACGCTTTACATCTGTTGTTTTGCTTATGCTCACCACAGCCCTATGCAGTGGGTAGTAACGTCCACCCCACCTTTTTCTACGGGAAGGAGGCTGAGACCTAGAAAAGTCAAACTGCTTGCCGGAGGCATAGCTAGTAATTAGTAGCAGAGCCTGACTCAGCTTGATTCTTTTCCATCCGGAGGCCCATATGCTTACTCACTACCCAGTGGTCCAGGGAAAGGAGTTTACGCTGTATCACACAGATGATAAAATTATACCTCAATGATGTCTCCATAATGGTTGGCTTTAAAGTATTTTTACACACAGGAAAAAATGGTAATTCTTAGAATCTGGTGAGATAAGAGCTAGCCTTTGGAGGTTGGAGCCACCAGGTGATAAGAGCTAATTGCTGCTGATAGTAAATCTGGCAGTGATGAGTAATACACGGAGGGGCCGCAAGAGACTCCAGGAAGGAAGATCGGTTGTAAGACCACTGCATAGCAGACTGAAGCAGGATCGATGCCAAATGATCTAATCAGGGGAGCAAAGTATGTCCAGGGCAAAAAAAAAAAAAAAAAAGTGTTGATGAGCTCATTAAGGGGAAAGCTCAGATATCTGTAAGATTAAGGAGGACCCTTATTTAATCCCTCATCAGTAGAAATTGGTTTCTTCGGTAAGTCAGAGATTTCTGCTTTTATTCAATTAGCATGAGCTGTAGGAACCCACTGGCACAGAAATAAACAGTACCTGTCAATATTCTTGGCATTAAACTTGGTACTGAGGTGATTTCTTATGGCAGAATACAAAGGCTTCCTTTCTCCAAATGCTACTCAGAGCTAAGTCCTACAACCGCATGCTGTGCTCTAGGTAGAGGACATTGAGGAACTATCTCCACACTTATGTTGGTCGGAGATATCTTGCTTTATAAATATGGGACCGCATTTAAAACTCTGTATTTAAAAAAGAAAACCTGATAAAATCAAGCCCTTTGGTTACTAAGTAGGTTTTTTAAAAAGTTGTTTGTTGAGTATGAAAAAAATACCCAAACTGTTTGGATAGATCCCTTACCACAAAGTCCTCCTGGCCTCCCTTCCTCTGATCCCACGTCCGGTCCACCAGGAAAGCACGTTGCCTCCACTTTCACCATATAATGGAGCTCAAGTGCTTCTCTACGCCTCCACTGCTTCTGCCCTTTGCAAACGCCCACCATCTTTCAGGTGGGAGATGGCGGTTCCTGGCTGGTCTACGGTCTCTACTATGGCTTCCCTGCCGATGACTCTCCAGAGCCGGAAGAGGGTCCCTTTAATTTGGAAGTAAGATCTTGCCACACCTGCTCAGAACCCTGCAGTGTCTGCACATTTCACTCAGATGGAAGCCAAGTCCTTTCTGGGTGGGAGGCACATGAGCCTTTGTGATCCACCTTTTCCCTCTTCCCTCTTGAGGCTCCTGCTTTGCCGTTCCCCCTGAGCCACTGAACTCTGCTGCTCCTGGAATCCACTAAGGGCTGCAGACCCCTTGCTCTCCCGGTTTCTCTGCCTAGGTCCCCTCTCTTATATCTACAGTTAACTGTCCCTCCCACCTCTCACATGTCTGGGACAGTTCACATTATCAATGAAGACATACTAGTACTGTTCAGTCTTTCAGTTTAAACCTCCTCCCATTGTAATCCCTGCTCCCTTGTGGGACTTTTTCTGATGGAAAATGCTGGAGCCCTTACCTAATGTGCTCTTTGATATATGTGTGTGCGTGTGTTGTGTACACATATCATATGTATGATGTATATGTATATATATTATGTTCACTGTTTACTTTCTATTTCTCTGATCAGTACACAGGAACCTTTGCTTTTGCTGATGAATCCCAAATACCAACAACAATTTATGACCCATAACAGGCACTCAGGTTTTAGTGAGTAATAAGTAATTGAATTAAACCAGCATTTTAACAACAGTAAGAATTATTTTCTTTGAAATGGACCCACTAGGATACATTTTATTTAGCTGGAACCATAATTGTGTGTTTTATAATACTCTGTACGATACAAATATAGTCCTAAAACAGAAAATCTCGAGAACACAAGAAGAGGAAAGGAAAAAAACTAAAAAGATTGTTACTCCATCTAACATAACTTTGTGAATTCTCCAAAGATTCTTTAACTTGTAATTATGAGGGAATTTAGTAATAACAACTATCTTATGGTATCCATAATTTTTATCAGATGTTTCTAGTAATAGTATCCTGTAAGTATTCCATGTCTACATGGTTTTCATCAATTAATCACTTTTAGTTACTGTAAGTCAGTGGTTCCCCAACTTATGTGGGTTGTATCTATCAATATTTATTGTGTTAGGAGTTGAAAATGAGAATATTTAAAAATTTTTTTACTAATTCATTTAAACACACCAAAAATAAACATTATATATTAACCTAAAGAGCTGATTTTTAATAAAGATGACTATGTCTTCCAAAAACAAACAAACAAAACTTGGTGAAAATAGAAGTTTGAGTTTACGTTTTTGCCAATCTGTCAGTATCTGGCTTAGTAGAAGAGATTCTCATATTTGCTTCTGTATTCAACCTGTTCAATTTCTCTTGTTGTGGTTGAAGTATATAAAAAGATCATTCCCAGAGAGAGATGTAGTAGGAAAAGGGAGAAGGAGGCTAGTGGTCTTTTCAGATAATTTTAGGCATTCTTATTTGATACTACAGTACAACCCAACAAGTTGTAGTTTATTAAAGGTTAATTGCAATGTGGAATGTGAAACAGTAGCTACAGTAAGATCCAACGATCCATGTTGTACTTTGAATAGCTCTTTCCCCATGCATGATTTTGTAACATCATGCATCAATCATCTGGAAAATACTGGTTCACTGAGTTATGCAGAATTTCCAATAAGAAACTCACATTTGTCAATATCCACATATCTCGATGATCTCATCAGAAAAGTCTTCAAGTATCAGAAAGCTGCTAAGCCCAAAGTGGCAGATAAAAGTTGTCGGAAGTTTTAATTTTCATTTGAGAGTTCACATTTTATCATTAGCAACAAATACTGCTTGTTTTATTGTTGTTTTTGGAGTCACAGGCTCACTTTGTTCTTTTTTGAAAAATTGTCTACCAGATCCTCAAGTCTGAATAACCACAGTTGGTTGGTCATTGCCAAGTAAAAATGATGTTCCATATAAAAAGTGGAACTCTTCAGCTTGCAGCTTGAGCAATTACGCAAGTGGTTTTTCCCTGAGACAGCCATCATCATGCTTCAGTAGTCCCAGAAGGGCTGTAAGTGGACTTGCCACTTTGTCACAGTCTTCCAAAGACGCATATTCAAGTGTTGAAACGTAATACAATGAATAACTTTTACTGTTGCATCAAAAATGTTAGAAAGTGACCCTGGCATTTTATTTAACTTTTTTTTTAATTTTTTTTTATTATATTATGTTAGTCACCATACAGCACATCCCTGGTTTTTTGATGTAAAGTTCGATGATTCATTAGTTGCATATAACAATTGTAAGTGGTGGTGAAGAATATAATGGCAACTTGTGCAGTTTGGTGTTCCTGCCTTCAGTTGTGCCGAGGGGCCACCGTGGCTCCTGGCTCCTGCACCATCGGTGCAAATATCAGCATCTCTGTGCCAGGATAACCATCAACATGAACACTTAGTTATTCCACACGGAACAGCCAGTACTGTGGGTGTCTGTGGCCAAGCATTCATATAAAAGATTATCTTTGATAATTAGTTAGTTCTGATATCAGATAAACACAAGCAAAACAGCAAGTCTAGCCATGTCTGTAGATGCATCCATTTGTAAGGTCAAAGTACATTTCTGTAAAGAAGATCTAACTCATTTTTGTACCTGCAGCTTAGTCTTTAATGCAACAAGACACTGTATCATTGGAAGGAGACAGCAGGATGCTTTCTTGTACTGACGTCATCCAGCAGGCATGAAGCAAAGTCAAGTCTGCAAGGCTTCAGGGGCCTCTGAGCTGTGCTGGGGTTCTTTCCAGTCTAGGCTCGATCGTGACTTATCCTGTAAATGCTCCCCTTCCTAAATTGAAAAGCCATACCAAAACATTTTTGTTTTTAAAAAACTTCATGATGCCTGCATTTAAAAGCTCAATTTCCTTTTCCTTGAATTGTCAATGTTTGGGCTCAAAATGACATCATATCTGGCATTGTAAGGTTATTTTTAAAATATTCTGTTGTGTAAGACAATAAGGTAAACTATAATGCTGAGGAAAAGTAGATTTTTGTCATATTTTTCCATTTATGATTTCTTTGGACAACATTTATTCCATCCACGAGTGAGAATATTCTCTGATGTGCCCTTTTTTGTGTTCTTCAGTGTCTTTAGGCTTAGCAATCGGCTGCTGTAGCTTGAGGAGTCTTTGGGTGTCCCCTTTCAAAGTCAATGATCCCTCCCTAAATATGAACAAGAAGATAATAAACTTTCTTTTATTAAGTTCTTAACACTAATAATTAAAAAATTCTAGAACTCTAACAGCATTAGATTAAATTTTAAAAGTTTGCAATGTTTTCGGAAAAAAAAACCAGAACAACTGCTATCGCAACACAAGATACCCAAATGCATTTTCTTCTATTTTTTTTCACTTTGACACAAGGAACGTATATCAAGTCTGAGTAACCATAGTTATTCAGGAGTTCAAAACAATGATATGTTGGATGATAATAAGGTTACATATGTGAAAACTGTCTAGTAAGAGCACAGAAGTACTGAAATTATACTGAATTAATTTCTGCAAACAGCACACATATCCTAAACCTACACACTACCTTAAAAAAATCTAGGAAACACAAGAAGAAGCAAGCATCTATCTATCTGTCCGTTTATATGTATGTATAAAATCCAAGTATATGTGTCAAAGCAATGATATCATCATCACCATCTGTCATAGAGTCTCTGGGGGATTCTATGGTACAGATGTGAAAAAAAGGTGAAAAGGGCAAATTGCAACTTAGGCTATTTGCTTTGACTTTGAGGAACCCCGTGAAAAGGTCTAGGCCTGGCCTCTCAGATCACCTTTCAAGAACTGCTGTGTACGATCATGTTATTCTGTCTGTATTCCAGTTTCATCGACACATGGCTGCAATACAGTTCTTTGTACTTGGATTTTCTCTCCTGTGTGTTAGTTGTCACTTTCTAACAGTAGACTAGTAGAAATCAAATCGTTAAGACAGAATGAGGGACATCCAATAAGACAGCGGTCCCAGTGTCTTCAAAAGTTAATGCCATGGGGGAAAGGTGGAAGGATCTTAGAGAATAACAGACTAGAGGAACATAACAGCCAAAGGCAATGTGTAGAATCTTACTGGATCCTGGTTTGAGAAGAAAAAACAAAGCAGGAAAGACATTTTTGAACAATAAGTAATATTTGAATGTGAAACAGATACTAGATGATATATAGAATTGAAGTTGATTTTCTTAAAGGTATAATGTATTATAGTCATTTAGGAACACATTCTTATTTTTAGAATATGTATGCTGAAGATTAGAGGTGAGGTGATATCTGCAACTTTCAAATATTTCATCAAAATACCTGTTGTTATCAGTCGCAAATCTAGATAGTGGGGATATAGGTGATTCTTGAACTATTCTTTCAGCCTTTCAATTTGTTCAACTTTTTTCATAGTAAAAAGGTGGTTTATAAATCACATATTCTTAATATTATTCATATCCGAGTCATTACCTAAAAGAATATGGAACTGTTTTGAGAATTGCATGAGGCATTTGCTAATAATTTCACTGTAAACCATGCAGCTCCGTGGGTAAGTGATGAGCTCCACATCCTTTCTTCACCTACGTGGAGTGCTGTGACCTCAGGCAAACTCTCAAGGTCGCACTCGTCAAGTCTGTGAAATGGGTGACAGGGACTGTGGGTATTTCAGAAGGTGGTTGTAAAACTAACCTTTATGTTCTCTCTAAAATCCTTAGCCCAGTGCCTGGCCAATAGCACCCATATCTCATCTTCTATTATTGTCATTGCAAATTCCAAGTCCCTTACTTCATTCAGTTAGAAAAGCCAGTGGTGGGGCGCCTGGATGGTGCAGTCCGTTAAGCATCTGACTCTTGGTTTCGGCTCAGGTCATGATCTCCAGGTTGTGAGATTGAGCCCCATGTCAGGCTCCACGCTCAGTGGGGAGTCAGATTGAGATTTCCCTCCTCCTCTGTCCCTTCTGCCCCCTCCCTCCCTCTCTCTCTCTAAAACAAATAAATCTTAAAAAAAAAAAAAAAAAAAAAAGCCAGTGGCTAAGCTCTACACATATTAGATCATCTCTATTACATTACATTCAAATACATTCTGTAACTTCAGGCCTACTTAAAGTCCTTAGGGAGCAAAAGGTTTTAATAGATATGTAAGAATTACTTGTAATTAGTATGCAAATTATTAAAATTATTTTCTACATAAATTAAAAAAATCTCCTCTACCACTGAAACGTGTTCTGGAAGATTGTCCTTATAATTATTTTGCCTTAAGTTTTCTAAATCATAAACAACTTCATCTTGAATTATGTGCCCAAATTAGTGGAGTCTAAATTAATGTCTTTCGATGTATTTTTGGGGAAATTTAACCAACATATTTCATGGGTAGAATTCCAAATTATGAGTATTCCCAATTGTTCTCGGTGTTCAAGCTACTGGTGAACCAACAATTTTTAGCAAATTAATTATATGAGAGACCTTATGTAGTGTTTGCGGTAATAAGTACCTTAAGATTTTAAAGATGGCTGTGAAAGTGTTTTCAGAGCAATTTATTAAGGTGAAGCTATTTATTTTTTAATTGCTTTCCATTTTGTTCAATCCAGAAGTTCTCCAATTATTTTTTACAGTGTTTTTTCTTAAAACTCACCCTTAATTTTTGTTAGTAACAAATGCTGCTGAAGGCTATGAGACATTTAAGTTGGAGAAGATCATGGTAAGTATACAGTGGAATATTATTCAGGCATGAGAAAGAAGGAAATCCTGCAGTTTGCATCTGCACACAGATGGAACTAGAAGGCATTATGCTAAATCAAACAAGCCAGACCGAGAAAGACAAATACATTGTATCATGTGTATGTGGAACCTAAGTAGAAGTCCAGCTCATGGAAACATCCAGTAGAAAAGTGGTTGCTGGGGGCGGGGAGGGTGAAGGACACAGGGAAAGGCTAGTAAAAGAATACAAACTTTCAGCTATGGTTGAGGATGAATAAAGTCTGTATCTCATGTGTAATATGGTAACGGTGATTCATAGCACTGTGAAATATGCTGAAGGAGGAAAATTGAGAATGTTTTCAACCAAAAAATAAATAAATAGATAAATATGTGAGGTGCTAGCTGTGTTAACTAACTAGATGGGAGAAGCCCTTTACAATGCATATCACATCATCATGATGTATGCTTTGAATATCTTCTAATTTTATTTGTCAATTATACCTGAAAGCTGGGGGGAGAAAAGCAAAATTGTAAAAGATAATTTAAAGTGCCCTCCTAAAACGTAATGTTTCTGTTTCTGTTTAGTGTATTATGTAGTCAAGCAAATATTAATTTTTTTTTCTCATGGATAAGAACTCTCAGGAACATGGAAGTATTTCTGGTACGGCTTGGCATAGACATAGCCCACGTTGAAATAAACGGTGGAGCCTAGAAATAATAGGCCTGCCTGAGGAAGGGGACCGATTACAATGAACGGAGAAAAACTCAGTTGTGGTTTGTGTTTTCCACAAATACCCACTGGGATGGGAGCATTCTAATTATTCTTAGATCTTAGGAGACAGTGGTACAGCTCATTAAAAGAACAAGGAAGGGCTAGATTTTTCAACCTGCTTCACTTGTGGCAACAGCTTCCTCTGTCTTCCTCTCTTTGGGTGATAAGTTCCATCCAGCTGCAGAAATAGACTGCCTTCTGGAAATTAAAACCCACGCGGCTAAGACCACGGCAGTAAATCTGGTGGAACAGATGGTCCTGGGTGAATTCTTCGTCCTCTGCGTGAAACCCCCGGGTTTTATCAATAGGCTTTACACTACGTAATAGGAATCAGAGTGACTAATTAACAGTAAAACTTCCATGCTTATATCCAAACAGTATGCTATGGCTTCTTTCATTGTATCGTTCTAATCAAGCTGGAATTATTCGCTAAGTCAAATATCGCATATGCAAATGTATATGCTCTCATTTAGCGTCCTCTCTCTATTCAAACCCTGAGATAGGATTAAATGGGAATTTAGTTCTCTATTCTAGTTAGATTTTCCCGTGGAGCTTCGAAAATGACATGTTGATGAGTATTTTTATTTCTTTTAAGTTCATTCCTATTTCACATACAAAAGAACTTATGGGTTTGTGCATTTAGCATTACTCAGTATTTTCATTTGCTGGTCAGTGGGAGAAAATAAGAGGAAGGGAGGAAAACTAATAATTTTCCTCGTCTACTGAGTCTGGCTCTTTTCTCCACCCTGTCTGATCTGATCCTTCTAATTGTCACAGAAAGCATTCATACGTCTACGCATCCATAACTTTACTCAGCGTCCTCTGTCAAGTTATTTGTAAATGATGGAAAACACAAGGGTCGAACAAGACCGATAAATGGTTCTTATTTTTGTGGAGTTTAAATTCTAGCAGGAAGAGCACCCAGGAACAAGTAGCTGATTAAGTGTCTAATGGCTGGTACAGCAAGATAAAGGAGCTGGTGGCGGGAGAACCTGACCTAGCTGAAGGGGGCTGGGGAGAGAGGAAGCTTCCAAGGTTGCTGGTTGAATGTTTGAAGGTCTGAGTGTATCCTTGATCGAGCTGTGTCCTAAAGAATGAGCAGGAGTTGGCCTGTAGAAGGATGTGTGCATGTGTGCATGAGTGTGTGTGTGTGTGTCCCAGAGAGGCAAATGGAACAGGAGGGAATCTGGTGACACAGACTGATAAGGGAGAAAGTGGTTTTCTCCCCATTATAGCTGAGCCATCTGCAGTCCCACAGGTAATTATAAGTGGGATTTGAACTCGGTTCTGTCCAGCCTCCAGGTTCTGGTACAACATGCCTTTTCCCTGTTGGCCATCAAATCATGCTGAAGTTCCTGCTTTGATCTTTGCCTGCAGGTTCTTTGTCCTGAACCGCATTTGCGCCTTGCTGCCTTGTTTGTGAAAGACAGTTGCTTCAGCACCATCTGTTTTGTTTTTCAGCGTCCCAACATTCCAGAGCCTTCCTGAAGAGATCCTCAGTAAGCTTGCCGATGTCCTTGAAGAGGTAATTGTTTTTTTGTCCTTGAACTTTTGGAGCTGGGACATAACCCAGGACAGCAGTGTGATGACGAGTCATATACTGCAGAAACCTTGTAAATAGTCTTAAGCTCCAGGATGAGCTCTCTACTTGGCTTCAAATTAAAAGCAGCTCAGCACATCTGTCATTTATCCACAGTTAGAAATGTGCAAATCAACTGAGCTCCAGAGGGAGGGAAACCTCCTTGTGGCAAATAGAATGTGACTTTGACTTCCAAGAATGGGGATTGGTGTATTTCTCTTATTGCAGTTGGTGTAAACCAGGATTGTGTGAGTTACGGAGAACTCTGAAACTTCAGATGAGCCGATTTACGTCAGGGCTTAGCAGCTGGGTGCTGTTGTAGTAGCGTATGAGTGTATTTGACACACACGAGTTGTGTGCCTGCACGTGGAAAGGTCGCACTTACTTCCTATTCTCTGAACCTGGGGGCCCAGGCAGTGGCATAGCAGGAGACAGGAATTAGCAGATTCTTGAGTGAGCTTGAAAGGGATAGGGTCTCTGGTACCTACAGAGACAGGGAAGGAGGGGTATCGGGGTGCACATGCAGGTTGGTGGGCTGATGGGGGGTGGTAGGAGCTGGGGGAAACCTGTGCTGATATCCTGTTTCTTTAGTGATCCAGAAAGCAAGACCAGCAGCTGGGAATGAGGACGGGACAGACGGAGGTTCGAGGGCAGAGGAGAAGGCAGGAGAAAAATGAAGGTGTATTCGAAGTAGAATAACGGGATGGCCGGGTGTCCTCCGCCCCACTGGTTGGTAGCCAGCCCAAGTCTAAATTAAACAGGCAAGGAAGAGTGCATTCAAAACTTGTGATAGGGGACAGAGATCAAGCTCGACTCTCCTGGGACAAAAGGTGGCAGGACTTTTAAGTACGGGGCTGAACTAGCGGAGAAGAACATGGTAGGGATCTTCCCGGGGCAGGTGAGGCGGTGTGATGCGGTCATTTGAATGTGCTCATCCATCGTCCCTTCCTGAAGTCGGGCTCCCACCCTCCCATAGACGCGCAGATGAGTGTTTGGCCAGGAAACCAGGAGTGGCGGAGGGAGAGAATGGAGAGATGCGGAGCAGGTGCCAGAAGGATGGTGGAGGCTGACCCTGGGAGTTAATTGGGGCGAGGAGAGGGAGGCAGTTGGGGAGGAGTGGGGCCAAAGACAGATGGTGCATCAGAGGGTTTGAGTCTCCGGAGGCTGAAGAATTGTCAGAGTAGTGCATTAACAGGAGTGAGCCAGAAACCTACTGAAAATGTTTTCCTCTCCGGCTCCTGACTCTCCTGGTCATTCAGTGATC
Source organism: Ursus maritimus (assembly GCF_017311325.1). Classification (NCBI taxonomy): domain Eukaryota; kingdom Metazoa; phylum Chordata; class Mammalia; order Carnivora; family Ursidae; genus Ursus; species Ursus maritimus. The sequence continues at coordinate 77,162,037 of NW_024426885.1, read as the reverse complement.
CCTAGAAGACAAGAGGTGCCTCCATACACATTCTTAGTCCCACGCCCATGGAAGGGAGCTTCCCTACAATTTGTTGGCCTCCCTCGTCTCCTATGTGAACACACAGTAAAGCAGAAGTCACATTTGATTCCTAGGTTCAAGTGTAAAGAATTTACGAGAAAAAATTCTGGCTCCGTTTCTCTCTGAACTCCCCAACCTGCAACCTCTTGGGGGTGTAAAACTGCTTTTCCCAGTTCTTTCAGGTTTTGCTTTCCTTGCTGAATACACTGAAGACCTCTCTGAGGAACTTTTTCTTTTTAAACAAAGCAAACTAAAAGTATACACTTACTAGACCCAATCAGCCCTTCAAAAAAAAAAAAATCCTTCAATCATGTTCTTTTTCACAGCTGTGGAAGCATTTGTATATTCTGGAAAACAATAGCCATGGCTCTATAATAATTCTGACCAGAGAAATACGTTCGCATGGTATGTCAGAGTTTCTAAACAAAAGATGCCTTAATTTACGTTTGGATGGTGTGAACCTTGGGGCAGCCCACACCATCGCTGCCTGGGAAGGGAAATGCGTGATTAAGTGCCCACATATTTGTTTTGAGGGCACAGAAATGAAGTTAACAGACAAAATGCGAAGTAGACCTATAAATAGACTACCCAATGCATGAAAAGTCTTCAACTCAAGTCGAATCAACAAGCACAGTGAGAAATTAGATTAAATTATGTATCAGATGGAGTGAAGCAAATTTAGAAGAACAAAAGCAATGCCAGTGTCACATAACATTAAAGGGAAATGTGCTTGCATGGTAAGTGAGCTGTCGTTCTTGCCGCAAATATCCACGAGATGAAAGAAGCCCAGATGATCTTGAAAGGAAAGCTGCATTGTTACAGTGTTCAACAAAGAAGTTGCAGCCTTGTTTGTTTTTGTTGGATAAATATTTATGGAGCACGTGCCACGTGGCAGGAATTGTTCCAAGATTGGGGGATTCAGGTCTGCTCTCCCTTAGAGGAAGTTCCAGCAGAGGGTACAGATGAGCAGTAAGGAAGGAAAAGAGCCTTGAGGGATGAGGCCACTCTGGACCAGGTTACCAAGGGAGGACCTCTCTGAGGAGGTGATGTTCACGCTGAGACCTAAGTGCAGATATGAGATGCCATGCGTGTGGGGCACAGGGGAGGCCAGGCACAGGTCATAGAGCCGAGGGAAATTCCCTGTCCTTAAGGAACAGAAGGAATGTTAAAGACTTGGGACAGGGGAGGCAGGGACGGACAGAGCTATCACATGTCACAGGTAGAGGAATGAGAACAGTGTCACGGATGAGGTGGCCCAGGAGGTCCTTGAGGATACCCGTGGGCTGCTTGAGGTGTCCTCTTCTGCAGGTGAAAGAGAAGCCCCTGTGTGAGTCATTTCTGCTGCCACCCCCCAGCCCCTCTCACCCCCTGTGATTTCTAGTGGACGTACCCACTTGTGTGCTCCTCCCTGTAAGGTTCTAAGTCAGGAACTAATACCCAAGTGTAGCAACTTAGTGCCCCTTTCTTCTTTCCTTTTATATCATATAGTAGAAAAATTTCCTCCACGTATTGAATCTCTCTTGTCTTTTCTTTTTTTTTTTTTTTTTTTAGGGACCTACAAATGTTCCTTCTAGGCCCTTTGAGAAATTGTGTTTAGGCATAAGTTCTTGGCAAAAGGCCTGTTTGGACGATACACAATAATCCCAACATTTTCGCAGGTTGTGTTTTGCAAGACAGGTTGGAATAATTTACATGGCTTTCTAATTGTTCACATTCATTACCACCTTAGTATGATCTTGTCATCCGCTACCTGACTCAAAGTAAGTCTTGATACTTAATACCAGGTTACTTTGGGTGCTCCAGATTTGATTTGCCAGAGAAGCCATTTTATTGTTTGTAAAATAAATTAGAAGAGGAAGTTTAGGTGCGTGTGGGAAATACCAAGCTCTGACTTTATAAGCTGATTTCATTGACTTCTATCCCATTTTTATAGCAAAAATATATATTTGAATGAATTAGTCAAGTGTTAGAATCTGCTCTGCGAATCTAGGAAATACCTGTGGGTAAATGAAGAGAACTGTGAAATTATAAGATGGGATGTGATCTCTTCTTTTTTACTATAACAACATCACACACTTTCCTTCTTCCTTTATTTACACATGATTCGTTTTCTTGATGAATTACATTTTTCAAACAGATGGGACCATTCCTAGCTAATCTCCAGCTGAGAAATAGTGCCCTTCAATGCTTACCTATCCAAGCACAATGGAGTATAGTCCCAATGTCTAATGTTCATTCAAATATCAGGATTGTGATAATGCCTTTAAAGAAATTGACAAATAAAAACATTTCCTTATAGAGAAGGTGATCAATGATTAACTTGATACCATTTCACAAAGGATGCTCAAAATCACTTAGGGTAGGAGTTATGTTTCCACCAATGAGGTTGAAAAAGTTTAGATAACTCAAGGAAAACTGTACTTCATGGAAAATGCCAGATTGAAGAGCAAATCAAGCCAACAATTTCACTTTTCACCACTTGGCATAGCATATTTTCCCTTTATGCGAATAGAAGTGGGGCATGGGTGCTATATTTAAATCTCTTGATTTTTAAATGGAAAATAAAGCATATCAAAACCATTTCTTTGCTTTTATTGAAATCTGTTTCATGTCCAATTCGCTCATTAAAAAATTGGATTTGGTTGTCTTAGAATTAAAAATCCTCTTTGCTTCATTAGCCTTTCAAAGCTCTTTATCTTGGAGTCAGCAACTTCGTATGGTTGGATCTTGGGCACATTTGAGCCTAAATAATGGGTTGTTCTGGTTTGTTTCCCTAAATGGTGTATGTATTTGTGTTTTATTTTTAATTTTTTTCAGTTGAGTACTTAAACTATCATGGCCCTGACAAGGTCTTAGACAAATAATATTCTTTGGGCTTCTTGAAAAGACAAGAAAGTAAAAATAGAAAAAAAAAAGTCAAGGATGAAACATTTTCAGTCCACCATTATTTGATAAAATGGTAGGAAGCAAATATCAGATTATACAGTCTAGGGAACATCGCTGGAAAGGAGGTTAATGTAACAGAGCCCCCCCCCCCCCTTCTTGCTGCAAGGTCCAGCAGGTGTGATGAGGTATCTCATTGTTCCTTGGTGGTACCCTGTCATGGCGACATCTTCCCAGATCCCTGTGCATCTCTCCAGTTGAGTAATGCAGGGAAAGTCCCTCATTTGGTTGAGTTATTGGAGCACTCCGTGAAGCTCTCTCTTCACCACCATAAGCAGTCCTAGAGTCTTCAGAAAAGAAACTGATGGAGCAGACAGGAACATTATTAGTTCTTTTCAAATCTGTTGTTAGAATTAAAATTTTCTTCCCTTCCTTTAGGCCTGGCTCTTGCTATTCAAAGCCAAGCTGGAGGGAATTCAAAGACCTGTTCTTTCTCAATTGCTTTGGCATAAAGGACTCTGAATTTGGAGATTGAATTGTTTAGTTCTCTCTGGTTTCTTCTGGGCCTTCCCTTCTGTGAGGCAAATAGCTATTTTTGAAGGGGGATGACATGGATGGTGTGTGTGTGTGTGTGTGTGTGTGTGTGTGTGTGTGTGTGTTGGCAGGATGTACAGGTTAGAAAGTAAAGACAAAACTGTTTAATATGAATTATTCACATCTTAGTCTATTATAGAAGGAAATATGGAATGAGAAAACATATTCACAAATCACATGCAATAAAAGACTTGTATTATTCAGGGTTCTCCAGAGAAGCAGAACCAACAGGATGTGTATATATGTTTTTTTTTAAGATTTTATTTGTCAGAGACAGAGAGAGCACAATCAGGGGGAGAGGGAGAGGCAGGCTGACTACTGAGCAGGGAGCCCGATGCAGGACTTGATTCCAGGACCCTGGGATCATGACCTGAGCCAAAGGCAGATTCTTAACCAACTGAGCCACCCAAGCATCCCAGGATGTATGTATGTCTATAGAGAGATTTGTTCTAAGGGATTTGCTCATGTGACTGTGGAGTCTTGCACGTTCAGACTCTAACAGGATGGGCTGGCAGGCCAGAGACTGGAGAAGCTGGTATTGCAGTTCAAATCCAAAGACCATCTGCTGGCAAAATTCCTTCTTGGCAGGGGAGGTCAGGCTGTGTTCAATGAAGATCTTCAATTGAGTAGATGAGGCCCACCCAATTATAAAGGGAAATCTACTTCACTCAAAATCCACGGATTTAAATATTATTCACACACACACAAAAAAAAAAACCACCCTCGCTGACAAATACAGAATAATGTTTGACCAAATACCTGGACGCTGTGGCTAAGCTAAGTTGACACACAAAATTAACCATCAAAGGACTTATATCTATAATATATAAAGAACAGTTACAACTCAATAATAAACACATAAGTAGTTCAATTTTAAAAGCAGCACATGAGGGGTGCCTGGATGGCACAGTCAGTTAAGTGGTTGGCTCTTGCTTTTGGCTCAGGTCATGATGTCAGGGTTGTGAGATAGTGCCCTGAATGGGCTCTCTGCTCAGCAGGGGGTCTGCTTGGGATTCTCTCTCTCCTGTTCCCTCTGCCCCTCGCTCTGCTCCTGTGCATGTGTACATGTGCTCTCTCTCAAAATAAACAAATCTTTAAAAGCAGCGCATGACGTAAATGAATAGACATTTCCCCAAAGGAGATGTACAAAAGGCCAGTAAGCACATGTAAAGATGTTCAACATTAATAATCATTAAGGAAATGAAAATCAAAGCCAGGAGGTTGTACCACTTCACACGCACTTGGATGGCTAGAATTTTAAAAAAGGTGATAACAAATGTGGTTGTGCAGAAATTAAAATTCTAATACATCACTGGTGGGGTTGTAAAATCACGTGGCTTCTTTGAAAATCCGGCAACACCTCAAAATGTGAAACGCAAGGTTACCATGTGACACGTACTTTCTACTTTTGCGTATTTTCCAAGAGAATTGAAAGTAGATGTCCACACACTTAGACATGAATGCCTATTGCAACGTTATTTCTAACAGCCAAGAAGTAGCAACCCAAATGTCCATGAATGGATCGATCACATGTGGTGTACTCATACAATGCATGTTATTTGGTTATGAAAAGGGCCCAAGTACTGATACACGCTGCCACATGGATGATCTTGACAGCATTGTGGTAAGTAAAATGCCACACATTGTATGATTCTATTTAAATGAAATGTCTGTTCTGGACAAATTCTATTTGTCTATTCCAGGCCAATCTATAGAAGTAATAAGTGAATTAGTGCTAGAGCTGGGAGGATGAGGGGTCTGTGGTGAGTGACTCTGCAGAGTATGGGTCTCTCTTTTCAGGGTGATGACAATATTCTGAAGTGAGGTTTTGTTGATAGTTGCATAAGTTTTTGACTATCCTGAAAACCACTGAATTGTATATTTTAAATGGGTGAATTTTATAATACATGAACTGTATCTTAATCTTTAAAAGAAATTTAAGAGAAAAAATATAGGATGGAGAGGATGCGATGGAGCATGGACCATATTGCTGGAAACAGTGTAAGACAACAATTGAAGTAACTTGGATATTTGTTCAGGAGAAGATTTTGCGGGGGGGGCGGGGAAGTATTGTCTTCCTTCTGAAGTTGATCTCATTGTCTGTGTTAAGAGGATAGTAGGCTCAAGTCTCTAAAAACAGTGAGACTTTAGCAAAATATTTAACCCACCCTTCGTGAATGTCTCACTTAGGAAAGGGGCTAGCATTCCTTTCTGCCTTTCGTAACACTGCCGTGGTCTTCAACTGTATAAGGAATGTAAAATCATTAAACCTGTAAACACATCATTTTCATTTTAGATGCTGACAGCAGTGCTTATAGACCCCTTCCACATACTGGAACCTATAGAAAATCTGTACCGTGCCGACACAGTGAGGTTAACAGACAAGCCTGCTCATGGCTATTGCATATCTGGGCTGTCCTGAGTCCTACTGGGCTCTCTATTCAGAGAGCTGAGCAGACAGTGGTGACGTCTGGGGACCTCTGCAGTTGTTAGAATCCTGGGTGAGGGTGGCAGGGCGCTGCCACTGGCCTCTAGGTTATAGAATCAGGGATGATGTGAAGCATCGTACAATGCACAGGACAGCTCTGCGACCAGTATCCGGCCCCAAATGTCAGTAGTGCGGAGATGGAAACTCGGCTGCAGTCCATAGCTACGACACACTTGGGACCTCTGCTAAAAGCATGATGGGCATAAACTAGGGTGATAGGTTAATACCAGGGACGGGTGGTGGGCTTTAGCCAAGGTCATTAGGAGAGTCATCCCTGAAGAGGTGACACTGAGTTGACAGCCATGCAAATGGCATAGATGGCAAAAGAGATTCCCAAATGGGAAGTATTGACAGAGTACATATTTGGAAAGCTGTGGTGCGGAAGACATTGAGGTAGGACGTTGTGGATTTGGTGTTGATTCGGTGTTTCTGTGTTAATTTGGTGCTCGAACAATATAGACGGCGCTGCTTCTGCCACAGAGCTGTGACTCTGTTATAACCACCTGCTCAGCGAGACCTTTGTGTTCTGAGCCTCCTCCGCGACCCTTTCTCTCCCTACGGGGAGTTTCTTCTCCCATATCTCCTAGAACGATGTAGCGATCAGTATGTGGAAGACGTAAGTACGCGTTCATTGCTTTCATTAGTCTCTAGTTCTGTGAAGATTTACCCCCTTGAGCTTGTAAGTTCCTTAAAGACAAGAACTTGGTATTTCTTTTCATCGGGTGCCTGGAAACAGCTGAGAAAAACACTTTCTACTTACTGATACTGATTGCAATGACAGACTGAGGTCTTTTGTGAAATGCCATCTGAGGTAAATACTATTTCCAAATAGTTATGATTTCCAAATTCTAGCTGGGAATCCAAAGCTCAGGCAATAGGGCTAAGTAAACGAGGAGGTATTTTAACCCACTCTGTCTGATGCTGGAATCCACACCTTTCCCAGCTATATTGCCTTGCGTTTTAAAAATTTGTGGATTGAATAGAAAAGAGAAAAGAAAAGAAAAGCTACTTGCCCTCAACCCCCACTCTTTCTTATAAATAGGAGATGCTTCCTTCTGAAAATGTTTTCTTGTCTTTTTTTTTTTTCCCTGTGAGAGATTAGTTTTTTCCCAGTCAGTACTTTTAATTTGTTATGACAGGAATCCATTTTATGCTAGCCACAAACTCTGAAACAAGGCATTTCTAGTCATTTTCTCACCCGAATATGTATGCTTTGCTCCATGCTGCTTGTAATTCATTAAAATGTATGCACTCTGCAAATAGGAAACCAATCTGCAATAAATCAGCTTTCTAGAAAACATTCAGAGAAAGAGCCTGAATGGTCGCTGCCTAAGAATGTACAACCGTGCTTGGTACTTGTGATCTGCTGCCGCTCGTGGGGCCCGTAGACAAATGGCGAATTTGTGTGAAAGTATAAATTAGCGGCTTGCCTTCAGCGTGTGTGCGAGGTCCCACTGACACAATGCCGTTGGATAGTATCGGTGCGGATCGTCACGAGCCTGGGTTCCTTTCACAGAGCACGGTGACACACACCAGGTCAGAATTACAACCTGCTCCAATGACGAGGGAGTAGCACGCAAGAGCTTCAACTCTTTTTCTTTTTCTTTTTTTTTTTTAATCTGAGGCATCTGTGCAGCTTTCCGAAGACCTGGCTCAGGGGTTTGTACACAGTAGGGCATTCGAGTCCTCGGTCGATGAGGAGCAGAAGCCCACTTGGGCTTACAGCACACTGGTAAGCAGAAGAACAGAGCACCAGTCGGGCTTTCAGCCTTAGTCACCACATACAGAGCGCGTCTGTGATGGAATTATCGGGCAGCTGGGAGCAGCCGGGAGTGTGGGCATTCAGGCCCAGATCTCCCCACACCCTGGGCTGCATGTGCCCCTGGGAACCCGAGGCAAGGCGGCCCCCCGTTCCCTGCAGTGAAGGAATCCTGCGGTTTCTGAGGCCAGTGCCTGCAAGGCTGTCTGCTGGTAGATAAGCCTCTGAACCGGGGCAGGCTGTGTATCTGGCGTGCACGTTTATCAAATGTCAGGCGGTATTAATGAGGAGGAAGCTGACCAGCCGGGGCTCCGGGAGGACTGCGGCTGTGTATGAGAGAGGCTGCTTCTCGGCGTCCTATGCCCTGTACGTTCTCTTAATTATTACAGGATGCTATCAGTGAGCCTCTCTTAGCTCTCTGGGGAGAGCTACCATTCTTTGTTACTTATACCTAAAAGTTATTATTTTAATAAAGGCAACAAGGTTTGTCTTCTAAATAGGCCTGCAACACAACATCATTGTTCTCGGCTTCGTGTGGTGCTGTGCGGGTCCGAGTTCTCTTCCAAGAGTCATTAATGACTGCGGGCCCGAGAGCAGTGGGCTCTCCCGCTTACCCTGATGAACTCTGCCTGATCCTCTTCTTGGCATTGTTCCCTTAATGTCTTCATCTAGTTTGCACCTGAAAGCCATATGCTTGCTCCTATTCCGACTGGAACTTGTCCCTTTCCCAACAGTCTGTACTACCTGAAGGGTAGCATATGTCTCAGCTCCCCTTTCCAGCAGAGCAAGGATTTGCATAAGAATTATAGCCGACACTTAACTACATAACCAATATTTGTTGAATGAATAGTCTGAATAGGGTTTCAGTAAATATGTGCTGCAAGAGTGGAGAGACACAGCTGTTTGGTTTTACATTCAGGGGCGATCAGCACAGCTAGAATGTGAACGTGTCGAAGACGGGGGTGTGCATCTCCAAGTGCAGGAGTCCAGGCGCGCTATCTGGCGAGGCACCATAGAGGTTGCTGGTAGCGGAGCCCCTCAAACCAATGTCCAGGTGGAAGACAGGGGAGCCAAGGGCTGCAAGATCATGGGAAAGGAATCAGATTTACTTTCCTCGAACACTCTCTGTGTACCGTATCCATCCCAGGAAGAGAGAACAGAGGCCAGAGCTTTGGAAGGATATTCTAAAGAAGAGGAAAACTCATAAATAAAGGATTCTGGCTTTTGGGTATAATGTCCCTGGTACCAGTAACCTCTCTCTCAACAAGGAGATAGAGGCCTCTGATAGACGTGGTCCCCATTTCCTGCAGTTGCCCCTGAGTCTGTGTCTTAGGCAGTTCCCAGATCAACAGCTTTCTGGAGCACACGTCGCCTTTGTCTTGGCTCCTCCCCCACAGAATGTAGTGATCCTACGTGTGTGTGTGTGTGTGTGTGTATACACATGCAGGCATTCAGCAGGGGCTGGACATTCAGTTGCTGAATGTGACGCAGGCATGCGGGAGGCTGCAGAGCCTGTGGAGGCAAGGCCATCGGTGACAGAACGGGGAAACCCACAGCCCAGAGAAAGTCACTAGCAGAGACCAAGGAACACACCTGAAGTGGCAGGAGAAGCTTTTGGCCCTGCAGGAAGAGAAGAAAGGGCTCTTCCTTCAGCTCAAAGGTTTACATGTGCAAGAAAACCAGAGGAGAAAGAGCAGAGTGACCCGACTCTGCCCGCCCTCTGACACCTGCTGCTTGTCGGCAGAGCCTTCCCCGCACACACTGGAACTCCCCTCCTTTGCTTATGGGGGAGCCCTGGAAGACACGGTCCCCAGGCACCCCCATGGCAGCTGACACAGCCACACGGATGTTTGGACTCCAAGTACTTTGGGCTCAGCTGCTGCTTTTGCAGAGACCGCAGAGCACGGGCAGTTCCAAGGCGGCCCAGGTGGCACCTAGGGACGGCTCAGCCCCACCTCCGTATGGGGCCACGCCACCCTTCTGTAGTCCTCGTCCGGCATCTCCAGCAGTGCAGCACCCATCTCCAGCACGGCCCTGTGACTGCAATGCCTTGTGGCCCACCCGGACAGCATCACTCCAGCCCGGCAGCGCTCTGTCTTTACAAAAGCAGATGGAACACGCCAGCCAAAAGACTGGCTTCTCAGACTCATCCTCTCTGTGCTCCTTGGGGTACAGCCCCCAGAATGCTTCCCTTCCCCCAGCAACGTGTGCGGATGCAACCAGCAGGAAAGTCATGCTTTGTAGCTACAAGCCAACCTGGCCCTGGGCTCCCCCTCGTCTAGCACAGCCAGACCCATGGTTGTACCACAACTAGCCAGTTCATACCTCCTGTCTCACCTCCAGCCCCTGCCACGAGGGAGGGGTGCTGTCCCAGTCCCAGGGCGATGAAATCTATCTGCCCCTGAGAAACAGAACAACACGCAGGCATGTTTATATGTGGACATGTGTGTACACACGTGTGTGTGTATGCATGTGTGTATACGCACACACTTCTTTATCTCCATATTATAATTCTTGGGTTTGAGTCTTGGAGACGTTTTTAATGCTGGTCCACAATTCACTAGTTATGTGACCGTCTACATTAACTTCCTAAGTTCGTTTTCCCTTCCTGAAAATATAATAGTATCTACATCATAGGACTGATTTTCATTTTTTAACATAATTTTTCCATATTGATAGAAACATTGAGCAGAAAACACAGTTCTTAAATCCTCCCTTCTCTCCACCCTCCGCTGTCCTTATTCCTAATCCTTCCATTGGTGTGGCAGATTTTTTACAATCGCTGAACCAACATTGAAACATTATTAACTACAGTCCATGGTTTCTGTTTAGGAGTTCTCTTTTTGTCTTGTACACTTCTGTGGGTTTTGCCAAATGTGTAATGTCATCTTTCCACCATTACGGTAACATAGACAAGAGCTTCACTGCCCTAAAAATCCCATGTGTTACACCCATGTGTCCCTCCCTCCATCTCCCTTCTACTGTCTCTGTAATGTTGCTAATGTAAATGATACTGTGTTTTTAATTTCAGATTCCACACGTTCATGCCAGAATATAGGAAATTAGTTGACTTTTGTATATTAACCTTGCATCCTGCGACCCTGTTATAATCACTTATTCTAGTTTTTTTGGCCTTTTAAAAAATTTTATACATAAACAATCCTGTACCCTATGAACAAAGACATTTAAATTTTTTTTTCTTCCTCCTCTGTATGCTTTTTTTTTTTCCTTAACACATTAGCTAGGTCTTCTAGTAAAGCATTGAATAGGAGTGATGAGAGGGGCCATCCTTCTCTTGTTCCCTATTTTAGGGGAAAGCATCTAGTTCTTCAACAGTAAGTATATTTTTAACTGTAGGTTTGTCTATTTCTAGATTAAAGATAATTTTTTTATCATAAATGGGTGTTGGACTTTGTGAAATCCTTTTTTTGCATCTATTGATATGATCATACAATTTTTCTTCTTTGGCCTATTGATATGAACTTACAGTAACTGATTTCTGAGTGTTAAACAAGCCTTGCATACCTGGAATAAATTCCACTTGGTCATGGTGTATAATTTTTTAATATGCATTGCTTGATTTGATTTGCTAATATTTTCTTGAAGGTTTTTACATGTGAGATACTGGTTGGTAATTTTCCTTTGCCATAAAGGATTTTTCTAGTATTGATATTAGGATAATGCTGGCCTCATAGAATAAGGTGTGAAGTATTTCCTCTGCATCTGTTTTCTGGATGTGATTATATAGAACTGGCATTGTGTCTTAATGAAATATTTGGTAGAATTCACCAGTGAATCCATCCGGGCCTGGTGCTTTCTGTTCTTTTGAGTTCCAGTGGTTTGAATGTAATGTGCCTACACTGGTATTTATCCTATTTGATTTTCTCTGAGCTTTCTGGATCTGTGGTTGTGTCTGTCATTAATTCTGGAACATTCTTTTTTTTTTTTAAGATTTTATTTATTTATTTGACAGAGAGAGAGACAGCCAGCGAGAGAGGGAACACAAGCAGGGGGAGTGGGAGAGGAAGAAGCAGGCTCCCAGTGGAGGAGCCTGATGTGGGGCTCGATCCCAGAACATCGGGATCACTCCCTGAGCCGAAGGCAGCCACTTAACGACTGAGCCACCCAGGCGCCCCTAATTCTGGAACATTCTAAGCCATTTTCCCCAATTATTCTGTTTCTTTCTCCCTCTTCTGGCATTCCCATTACACATGTGACAACTTTTGTGATTGCCCTTCAGTTGTTGGTTATTCTGTTCTATATGCTCCTTTTTCTCTTCATATTTGGTTTTGTAAGTTTGGTTTAGAAGTTTCTTAGGTTTTCTGACTCCGTGCTTCCATTACCCATTTGTTCTAGCATGCTCTCTACTTTTACATTAGAGCCTATAGAATATTATTCAGTTACTTTAAATTCCCTGTTGATAATTCCAGAATTTCTGCCATATCTGAGTTTGGTTCTGAGTCTTACTTTGTCTCTTCAAATTGTGGTGGTGTTTGTTTGTTTGTTTGCTTTTTGCATGGCTTGTGATTGTTGTTGTTGAAAGCCAGATATGATGTATTGGGTAAAAGGAAATGAGGTAGATGGGCCTTTGTTGGGAGGTTTTATGTTTATTTGTGTGTTAGACTGTGTTTACTGTAGCTGTTGTGTCAAAGGCTAAAATTTCCTCTAGCATCCATGTTTTCTTCCAGTCTGTTTTCTTTGGGTTTCCCTGGAAGCTCCTGCTTAATTGATTCTGAGACTTGCAGTCTTGTAGCTATAAACTCCTGGATTCTATAGAGAAACAGAACCAATGAGAGATTCATATTTATATATTGGTATTTACAATCTGCTGTCTGTAAGTTGGAGATCCAGGAATGCCAGTGGTGTAATTCAGTCCAAATCTGAGGATCTAAGAACCAGAGACACTGATAGTATGGATTCCAGTCTGGGTTTGAAGACCTAAGAACCAGGAGTCCTGAGAGTAGATGATTGATGCCCTGGCTTAAGCAGTAAAGCAAGAAGGGTCAAATTTCTTCTTTCCTCCACCTTTTTGTTCTATTCAGGCCCTCAACCAAGTGCATGATGCACTTGGGGAGGACAAACTGCCTCACTGAGTCCACAGATTCAGATGCGGATTTATCCAGAAACACTCTGACACACACACACACAGATTTAATATTAAGTCAAATACCAGGCACCCTATGATCTCGTCAAGTAGACACCTACAGTTAACCATCACGGGTAGAAAGGCGTAGAGGGGACAGGATTCGGTCTGTAGTCCTATCATTGGGTCTCAGTCTTGTAGTGAGCCCAGGTGAGCTCTTTCCTTCCCCCTCATCAAAGGCTAGAGGGACCTGGAGCTGAGTGTGTTCTTCACCCAGTTTGGTTCATCTTTCCCCTGAGTGCAGGCCTTGTAAACGGAACAAAGGGCCCTGAGTGTCCTTCGGAATCACAAGTATGGGGACTCCCCCCTATCTTCAGGGTGAACACCTGATAGCATTCCTAAGAGGTAACAACTGTGAGATGGTGGAGGAAGCTCCCCTAAGGCTGGGCCTCTGGGTGTTGTTAACTCTCCAGCTGGTCACACTGAACCTCCAGCAGCACATCAGGGAGGGTTTAAAGCATTCTTGCCCACACTGGCTCTACCCGGGCATTTCTGATGCTGGGCTTCTGCTGCCAGTAGGTTAGCTGTGAATCTGGGTATCACCCCTTCCATCTCTCCAGTGTTCAAAGCAGCAATTAACCCTGTGACCTCACTTTTCCAATGGCTCTAAGAAAAGTGATTGATTTTCAGCTCACCTTTCTTTCTCGTGAGGATAAGAGTGTTCGTTTCTAAACGCTTCACGTATCAGATTGAAAACCACTGTATTTAAATATGAAATGTAATATCCGTAGAAAGTGCTTCGTGCGATGCATGGCACAAAGTAAGACTATATTGTTAGCTGTTACTGTAATTTATTCCATCAAATTTTGTGTCTAATTAAACAAGCTATAATAGGCATCGAAAAGTCAGTACATCTGTCTGAGCATATTAGAAAATTATCTCAGTACAAAATGACAGGTTTAGGGAAATAATTTACGATGGTCAGAGGTCTTGGCAATCAGAATTCCAGGATGATACCGGCATGAGGAGCAATCTGAGTCAAGAGCTGGGCCAGAGAACCTGGGACAGGAGGGAGCAGGGAGCAACAGGAGGGAAAATAGCGAAAATTAGGCTTGCGGGAGTGGAAGTTTGGGAATATAGAAAAGGTGACGAAGGGGGTAATAGCCTCTTTAGATGGTTTGACCCATAGCAGAATTGATACAGCCAGCCTTGCCTTTTGTATTCAAAGATGGTTCTTCTGATGGGATTGCTATTTGTGCCGAGCGGTTTATTGTGAGAATGGCCGCCCTTTGGTCCACAGCTGTCACCACTGTTTAGAGCAAAGCTGTCATAGATGTGTGCCCTGCCCAACCTCTCTGCTCAGACGGAGCCGCCTCCTCTCTGATTACTGTGGGTTTACTTGCCCTGCGCGCTGCTCAGTTTTTCAGTCGTTCTCAGTCATTCAGAATCGCCACAGTGTTTGAAGAGCAAAGCGACCCTTCCATGCGTGCCCCCCCCCCCACTTGTGGTCCTATCCGTTCACTGTGAACTGTTTGCTTGTGGCCTATTTTCTCAATACTCCTTGCCTAGCACAGTTTCTGGTTTTTGTTTGTGAATATCATTGCTGAGCAATCCCAAGAGCTTGGCTTCCTTCCAGGACCTCATGATCAACAATCTTGCTTTCCTTTTTGGTGTCAGCATTGGTGTGTAGTCCCACCTGGTGATGTCGCTGTGGAAGACCAATTTTATGTGTATAAAAGCGCAAGGATCGTCCTCGCAGGCCTAGAGAAAGTTGTGCTATGACTGCACCATGAACTTGCAAGTTGGGCCAGACCTTGATTCTCGTATTAGTTTCCTAAATAGACTAGATCGTATGACTCACTTGGGGAGGTTGCTTAAAATACAGATATGTGGAACAGCCATGGAACGGCTGAAATAAACTTAGGAAAGGAGCCTAGAAACCTGTATTTTAAATAGCAACTGTAACATGGCAAGTCAGGTGACAGATGGACAGCAGGGACGACACACAGGCGCGTGCGCATGCACGCTCATGTCCACGCGCCCACACGGAAGCAAGGACTCCATTTCCATAGTTTCCCAATTCATTTAGTTAGGGAACAGAACCTAATGGAAGTGGGGTGGCTCAACCCAGCAGGGACAGATGTGCCTGCAGGTAATTGCCATGCTCCGCCTCCTATCCATACTTTGCTGCTGGGGACACTTGAGATAGGTGGGGTCCTGCTAGGATTGAAAAAAGAGTGAAACACTTGGCTCTATTCCTTTTTTTGTTGTTTGTTCACTTCATGGGTGTATGTGTGTGTGTTGTTAATGAGGTTTCTATTATCATTGGAGAAGATGTTACCCTAAAATGTTGGCATTTCCATATAAGGCAGGAATCAGCAAACTGCCCATGACCAATTTTTGCACTGCCTTTGAGCTAAGAATGATTTTTGGATTTTTAAATGGCTGGAGAAGATCAGAAGAAGAAGGCTTCATCCCATAGGAATATTATATGAAGTTCAAATGTCAGTTTTACTGGGAGCCAGACACGCTTGTTTCTTTTCCTGCTGTCTGCCACTGTTTTTGCCCTGCAGCGAGAGCTGCCCAGTTGCCGTGGGGGCGATGTGGCCTGAAAGGCTGGGATACTCAGCAGCTTGTCTTCATGGAAAAAGCCCGTCAACCCCTGATTTCAGGGAATGCTGACAGGTGTCAGGCTCTCCCGGGCCCTGGTTCAAGCACAGCACCACCGGGTCCCACCCTAACTCTCGGAGGAGGCAGTTAGTGCCCACGTGGTCCTGAACACACACTCTTCCTGCTCCCTGCTCGCCAGGGCCCTGGCAACAATTCCCCGCATTTGAGCCTGACCTTGACTTCGATCCTCCGCCTGGAGGTTCCCCTCCTGAGTTTGGGTGGAAGAGCGCAGTGACACTGCATTGCTCCTCAGCTGATCCTGCAGGTTTCACGTGGTCTGGAGAGTTGAGGAAACACCGACCAATGGAGGAAAGGAAGGACTTGCTTGCTGAGAAGTCAGATCATGTGCGAAAGGTATTTGCCGCTGACCTTGGAAGCAGCAGACCTGACCTCGGTTCTCTGCCCGCCTTCCTGGTCCTTCCAGCAGGTAGAGAGCGGCTCTGGAGGCGTGTGAGTTTCTGACAACGTTGAGGCAGCGCGTCACATTCTTCAAAGGCAAACAGATGAGAAGCTTCCCTTATTCAAGTGGAAAGCGTTGTTTCAAGTGGACACCAGGAGCCCCCCGGGGCTCCCGTCATTACTTGGAGTGTCAGCTTTTAAAAACATAAGGGCCAGAAGGCTTAAGGTGGGGAAGAGAAAAAGTTAATAAAGAACAGTCACGGTGCACTCTGACTGACATTTGAATTTGTAATCTGCCTTCCTAATTAGCATTAAAGCTTTCCCTATTTGGCAGAAAAGCTAGGCGACTGAACTTGAACTTCCAAAGAGATGTTTTAACAGCTGCTCACCATCCTAAGATGAATATCGGTAATTAGAACTATTATCGCTTTCTGTCATCAGTACAGCTACTATTATTAATCCTCAACAGGGAAAGCCATGATGCTAATAATGCTGGCTGTACCAAGCTATGAAATCCTGCTTGCCATTCCCTGCTCTAGAGAAGAAGCTATTTATAAGAGCAAAATAGCTATTAGGAGGAGGACCTGGTAGCTGTTTAATGTGTTGATGATCCGGAATAGCCAGCTAAGAGAATTCTGGAGAATGACCCCACCTTTCATCCTGCTTCTTGATGGTTTAAAGGATTCCGGGATTTCTTCTAGAGCCGTGGAGGTTAGGCGTTGTAGACCTTGGCCTCTCAAAGGTGACACCTCCACTGAATTTGCAAATAGCTGAGCTCACTATTGAACAACAATTAAAGATACCTCAGGTGTAATTACTAGGGACCTGAAAAAAGAGATAATAGAAAAAAACGGTTTTGATATTTATAAAACAGTAAGTCTGTTGCTTAGACGTAGCCCGAGCAACCGTGTACAGTAGTTTAAAATGTATGCTTTGCCATTACCTTCCTCATCCATTATTTTGAAATTGCAGGCAGGGAATATTGCCCTAGGTCATTCATCTTTTACTTTTATTTGATATTCAAGGAGAATAATTAAGCTGTGTCTGCCAAACCAGGTGCTAAATATACCCAAAACCAGACCAAAAAACAAACAAAAACACCCCACGCTTGTAAATGTATAGATCAAAAGGGTTAAAGATAGAAGACTGAAACAAATTAATTTTCCATTTTATTTATCTAAATTTTGATTAATTAAATGTGATTCCATCACTAGTTGCTAAACATTTATCAGTGATTCAAGAAAGGGCTTGATCAATAACCTTAAGGCAAAACCCTCAGACATATCATTACATGAATTCGTTTTTAAGTGGGAAGATATTGACAGGATTCCCACCCCCACCCCCAGCTATATAATCTATTTCCCCGTATTGTTTGGCTGAGGTCAGAATTCTGATATAAGTGTAGAAACGAAACAAACTAGAGTCTCTAAAACTATTTCCCAAGTGAAATAAATGAATGAGAAATAGACATTCCATAGCCTTCTCTTGCAGGATGGGAACATACTGAGACCTAACAAGACCTTTTGAATTTCGTCTATTTCCCAGACTTTACCCGGGGGCATTTTCAGGGCATGCTGTTGTCACTGTTTACCCCTCAGTGTTCCCCAGAACCCTGTGAAGCACGCTGTGGGAGGTGCCGGTCTAGGCATGAGGCTCCTGGTAATAAATGAGCTTGAGCCGGAATGGATGTGGGGTGTTTGCATTCATGCAGGACCGAGGCAGGGGTGCTGGCTGAGAAGGAAGCAATGTGGTCCTCAGTGCGAGCATCTCCGGAGGCCCTGTGTTCATGCTCAGTGTGCTGAGGGGGTGCACCCGGGGGAGCGGGAGAGGCATCCTCGGAGCCCCAGCGAGGTGCTCGCCTCACTGCCTCAGCACCTCCTCTAAGTGGCCACATTCTTTTTAAGAGCAAGGATTTTTCTGTCTGGTCGTATTTTGGATGACATTTCTGCATATTTCCTAAGTTTATTTTTATGTTACCCAAATCCTCTGCAATGAGGTTGGGATTCATGATTTTTGGTGTAGAAGTAAGGATACATTCATGCACTTTACTATTGGTGTCGATAGGTTTATAATATACGTTATAAATGAAGTGGCTTCAAATGCTTATGACCCCTTGTTGGTCCGTGATGAGTTTATGATAAGGAAAAACAATATAGTCAGTTTTTTTAAAACCAAAATGTATTTAATTTAAAACAGTGTCTTAGGAGATTGATTTTTTAAATGTTTGAATGAGTGTTCATCTATTCAAGATGAAGGACAAACATAGTTTAATATGATTTTGTTTTTAGATAGTCTTACTTGGGAAAGGGTTGTCCCCTCGTTGTTTGACGTAGTTACAAAAAGTTGACTGAGTTGCTAGCCTTTGTAAGAGTTAACGCTTCTTGAAGTTGGTTCCTCCGACTTTTCTCCGCTTTTCCACCCCCACCCCAGCCAGTAAAAATGCTGAGTCTCAGTGTGCTGGCCACTCCTTTTTTGTCTTTCTCCCTTTCTTTCCTAACATCCGTATAAATGTGTACACTGAAGGAGTGTTGGGGCTTGAAGTAGGTTTCCTCTCTGTGAAGCTCTTTGGTCCCTAACAGAAGTGAATCTTCATCCTTGGTTCTTCCACATCCATCCCACACAGAACTAATTGCCCTGGACTGAACCTGTCACTCAGTCCTTCCCTGAAAGCTGATGAGCCAGGGATCCCATCAACATCTCAACATTGCAATAACTTCTCTAATAGGAACATTGTAGGATAATTAAACTAAGATATAAGAGAGGAAGGGATCCTGGAAACGATCTAGATCAACCCTTTCATGTTATAACTGAGGAAGCCAGATGTCCTGTGATGAATACATATAGTTGCCTTGATAACCAGCTAATGAAACTTAAAGTGTTTCCATCATTCCTACAGGAAAGGAAAGGACTTTCAGTTGTATTAGGATAAGTTAATGCAAGAGAAGATAATATTCATCAAAGCAGAGGTTCGGGAAGAATCAAGGACTATATTTTGTACATTCCATTCTGCCATGTGATCAACCTTATTGAATATTTGCCTATAAGAAGAGTGCTAGCAAAATAAGAAAATTCATATTCACAAAGGGCACCGTTGGCATTATTTCTTATTTAAGTATTTATGCGATCATCTCATACAAATTTTCAGTCCAAATAATCAACCATGGAATTCTGTCTTCAAATTTTGTGTTTAAAAAAAATGAAGAAAAATATCACTACCATACATAGTTGGTGTTTCAAAATCCTAGTGTTATTTTCAGTTTTTCTCTGAGGAAAGCAATTTTCTCTGTTGAATAATATAGAAATTAAGCCTGAGTGCTCCTCATTAGAAAGGACAATTTTGGTTACTGTAATATTGTAATTCACGTATTCTTATAAATATTCTGGTGCATTCCTCACCTTGGAAATTTTCTCATTTAAAACATGGACTATCATTTTCTCTTTCCTGAATTGGCTTGGTGTTGATTTTTTTTTAAATTGAGGGTAATGTTCTTTAATTCATTTCAATATAATTGTTTTTATGATTCTAAAAATACCCAGGATATACTCTTCTACCTGGAAAAGCAATAGAAAAACAACATTCGAGAAAATAGCTTACTCATGACCCCAAATGACTGTCTTTCAGTAATAATAATAGCTGTCATTATTGAGTATTCATTATGTGTCAGACCTCCAGGGCTTTATTTCTATTCACTTGCTGAATTCTTAGGAACTCTCTGACCTAAGTGGTATTAAGCCTCTTTTACAGATAAAGAAACTTGGTAAGAACCCTCACCTAAAAAGGGACACGTGGGGGAGCCTGGGGGGCTCAGTTGGGTTAGCATCCAGTTCTTGGTTTCTGTTCAGGTCATGGTCTCAGGGTTGTGAGATTGAGCCCCACATCGGGCTCCATGCTTAGTGGGAAGTCTGCTGGAGAGTCTCTCTCCCTCTGCCCCTCGTGCTCATTCATTCTGTTTCTCTCCCTCCCTCCCTCCCTCTCTCTCAATTTCTCTCTCTCATAAAACAATCTTAAAAAAAAAAAAAAAGGGACACATGGAGGATTTGGATCAAGATCTGTTGTCCACCCAACACCAGACTTTTCATTTTTATGTTGCCCTGCCTTGCCATCTAAGGGGATGGGCAGAAGGGCTTTACTGGAGACCAACCTGGAGCTTTGTTGTGCTCCTTGGACAAGGTGCCGCCCCAGTGGACACTGGAGCAGGGCGTGTGGCCAGGGCGGTCCTAAGGATGGTGAGGCCAGCTGCTCATGAAACGTTGAGTCAAGGGACATGTTCTATCACTTTAAAATTTCCTTTTCAAGAAGAAGCTTTCAGGGGCCTCTCTTGACTGCCAGTGGGCTTGGCAGGGATACTTCTTTTGTACTATGAAAGGAGGTGAGAGCTGTCTTAGAAGTAAAGAGAAAAAACCAATCTTAACGCTGTCTATAATCAGTTCCTGAAGTGTGTTTCTTGACTAGTTGATGTTCCTGTTGAAATTGCATCTGGGCAACATGCCTATTTTTTTTTTTTTTCTTTAACACTTTGGTCTAGACCAACAGATCTTCTCAAAAGGGTTTGGGCAGTGCTCACTTAGGCAGCACATAACCTGAAACTGAAACGGAGGGTTTGGGTGGTAGTGCCAGTGTGGTGATGGTCACGTGTTCAAGGCGTGAAGGTAAGGTGACATACCCGGACCAGCATGATGCCTCCTGATCCCAGTCCTCTCTTACCTGGGTCCAGTTTCCTGCTGGACTGAAGGTGGGAGCAAAGGCAGATACCGATGAGGTTGTGTGGCTGGAGCGAGCGGGGGAACAAGGGGAGCAGATCGGAGGGCGCGGCCTCAGCTGGGCGGCTGCTCTTTTGCTCGGGTCGTGGTTTCCATACAGGAATGAAGGGCTAGCATGGCATGTGTTCTGATTTTCTAAGAGCTGAAAAATCCAGCTTTCTATGTAAAAATCGCCTAATTTTAGTTCTTACATTTGATCAAAGATTATTTTTACCCAAATTAATACCATGCAAGTTAAGGGAAATAAATCTTCAGAGTGGATTTCAGTCTGTGGACCCACTAGTTTTTAAATGCTTTGGTTGTTTATTCTGCTATCAAGCCATCTAGAAAGCTGTGATATAGGGAGGACACATAGTATTTCTAGCTTTCAGGTGAGGAAACTGAGGCATGCAACATCACCACTTGCAGCCATCTCAGCTGAAACAAAAACTCACCAGAGCCAGTCAGCCTGACTTCAGATCCTATTCCACCGTTGACATTCAGTGTGACTTTGAGCAACTCACCTCTGTGTGCCTGGCTGCTTCTGAGAGATCACGCTCATTCTGATGTCACAAGGTTGGCGTGAGGATTAAATGAGATGATGAGGACATAGGAGGCATAAACCTTCAGCTGCTTAGTAATGTGTCACTTTAATGGTAATAACAGTCGTTTGCATTTTTGCTATCAGTACGGCAGGAAAGAGGAGATTTGCCAGAATCCCGATTTCTAAACAGAAATTATGTCAATGATATGATAGAAACATAGCTTAGATCTTGTCAGAGTGTCGTCTTTAGAAAGAGCTCACAAGCGGGGTGCCTGGGTGACTCAGTTGTGGGGTCAGCTGGAAAATCTTTCCCTGTCACTCTGTCCTTCCTGCTCATGTTCTCTCTTTCGATATAGATACATACATACCTACATACATAGGTCTTTTGAAAAATAAAAAAATGAAAGTAGTTGAAGAGCGTTATTTTGATTTCTGTTACAAAGAGTTACAAACTTACTTTTGAGTGAGCAGAACACTTAGGCTATACACATGCACACAATATAAGCCAAGGCACTCACAAGAAATGTACTCTGCCGAGGTACAGCTACAGAACCTCACAAAAGCCCAAGTAGAAAGAAGAGCTTTGCTGATAAGATTCAGAGAGCAGCCACTCGGGTTCCGAGATCAGAACAACAGATCTGATGAGAAACAGGGGGGCCTTGGGAAAGACGACATACATGCATGCGTGTGCGTGCACACACGCACAGACACACACCCCGGGCTGTTTCAGATTGCATTTTACGTTGTGTCAGCTCCAGTGCAACGTGTGTGCAATTAATGTATGTGTTTAAGAAACAGCTCTGAACACCCTTCTAGTTTTGTGTTGGAAAATGCTGAGAAATCCTTTGACGTTTTAGCGGCATTTTTTCTGAAATCTGTGGTGATTTTCAAACCACCTTGCATAAGTTACGTTAACTAATCCCAGCCACCTTGTGTTAATTAAGAGACTCAGTTATGCCACAGTAACCCCTAAATAGCAACGATGTAAGTTTATTCCCCACTCCTGCTGTGCGATCAGTGCAGGTCAGTATGGGGGCTGTGCTCCTTGCGGTCTCTCAAGGACTACGACTGACAGGCGCTCCATTTCGACCTCCGATTCCATGATCACATGGCATGAGTGAGGGTTTACCCTTGTTTCTCCCCCCTCCTCTCCGTGACCTCTGGAGTCCTGAAACATCAGCTTTGCCCCTTGGTGGCGAAGAGGACAGACTGCAAGGAGCAGTCCTGATTGCTTCAGTATGATTAGACTGTGTTTCCTAAGGTAGTGCTCACAGTTCGTTAGGTCTGAGCGATGAGTTTCTCATAGAGAAATTGAGTGAAAAGTTCAACGGTTTTTTATTACGTGGATTTTAATCACGTATCAAGTGACAAGATAATCCATCAGCCAGGGTGGAAGAAGAAACAGATGATGGGGCTGGGAGCAGGGCTGTGACTTCAGGGTTAGAAGACTCTTTTGATCTGCCTCTAGCCTAAGTAGCATGGTGCTGGCCGTGGCTATTGGATGGTGCTGTCCCCAGCCCCAAACTTGTCCCCTCGCTGCTCCAGACCGACGTCCTCATGTTCACTGTGGGGTGGCTGCAGTGGAGTGAAGTGGGACCTAATGAGGAAGTCTTCGCTTTGGTTGTGTTCCTCCCCTTGAAAGTTGGCTGGGAAGAGCCTCCCTGCTCCCAGGAGTGGGGTATTTCAGGTCCTAACGTTAGAGAATTGCTAAACATTTGAATTACTTGAATTTAAGTGTCATTTAGCTTGATCTATGCATGGTTGTTTAGACACCGGGTGTATCTCGCGCACACACGGAGGGGAGACGTCTATCAACTGTGCTTCTGTTAACTCACAAACGGGCTATGCTGGAGTCAGTGCTGCTAAGGGTTTAAGAAAAGACAGGAGACTCTCTGGGGGCAGATATGGAGTGTAAGCATTTAACATGTCAACTTAGTAAACATTTACCCAACTGCACCATTCGGAGCTCAATCATTGGAAAGCTTGGGATAGGGTAGATTCAAAGATCACAAGGATTTAGTCTTGGAGCCTAGGTGACCGGTAGAGTACTTCCCCTTCTCATATCATCCAATCTAGTATTCGGTCCTACTAGTCTAAGGTAACACACCCCTCGATCTGAAATACTTCTTAGTTATTAAATCTAATATTAAATCCAATTGTCATTTTTTTATTCCTCATCGTATGTGTCCTTTCTTGGAAATTTAATAAAACCAGTCCCTCCCTCCTTAAAACCTTTGCCTTGTCTTGTGTGTCCCCACTCTCCTAGGTTCTTTGGGGTCTTACGGGCTGTCACTTGGTGGTTCCTTGTAAACTCAGAGTTCTCCGGGCCTCCCTTCAACATAAGCAGTCACCACAGCTACTTATGCACTAAACTTGCCTGAAGTAATTTCATTACCATTAATATGCATATACAAATGTGTCTAAAATCCATGTCACTCGTCCATTTATTTTTTACTAAAAATAGACCCACACATTTAATCACCTACTCGGCATTCCAATCATTTCTCACTCAAACTATTCCAGGCTGGAGCTCAACATTTTCCTCCTCCTCCTTCTGTTTACATTTTAGTGAAGGACAGTATCTGGCCCCAGGCTGAAATCGAGTCTTCTTGGTTCTTCTTTTCATCCCTGAACTTAAATTCTGTTTATTTGACCTTGTCAGAATCTTACAATTCTGATCCTCCCCCCATCCCACTTGGTGTAGTTTGGGGTTAGAGCCCTCTTTTCCTGTGTTGTCTTAACAACTGGGCCATACTTCTGTCATATCATATCTTCCATTGTGTTATGATTCCTTAATTTTACTTAACTTTTTTCCACTGTTGATAATGACTTCCTTGAGGCTGGAAACGATCCTCTGTTTCTGAATCCCTAGTACTGATATGGTTTCTTTAGTATATAGATACACCACAGAAAGATGAGTTTAGAAGTGCAGAGATGGTAATAAAGCTGTGCTTGACAACTTTGCTTTCTGAAAGCAAGTTTAATTTAATGTCAGGTTTTCCATGAGGGATAATGGATCTGCAGCCAGAGATGGGGACATGATCTATGTGGGCAACGTACCCGATTCAGGGAGTGGTCAGCGGGACTGGTAGGAACCTCCCATCTCTCTCCCTTACATCTTTGATCTGGGAGAAAAAGAAAAAAAAAAAAAGGTAGAATTATAGCTGTTTTTTTTTTTTAACCCCAATATAACTGTAATAATGTTGGCCTAAAAATAGTTTTGCTTAATAGACAAGTAGAATAAAAGGAGAGGGTAAAAAGAATTCATAATTCTTAAAAGACCTTGTAAATACATGGGAAGTGCTCATTCCTAGTATAGAACGTCAGGACATTCACATTAAAAACAACCCAATTGTTACAGTTTTTTTTTTTTTTTTTTTTTTTTTTGTTACAGACTTTTTAGACAAAAGCTTTCATTTTGTTTTGGGATTTTCTCTGGGGAACTGAGAGAGTCAGAAGAGGAAGTGTAAGAGATTAGTGAGATTTCCACAATGATTCACAGAAATTCAGAACGAAAGAACACCTGTGCAGTTAGCAGGAGTGACTTCTCTTAAAATTGAACTTCTCCGACTAGAGTTGGAAAACACCATCTTCAAAAAAAAAAAAAAATGACAGCACTAGAGATGAGGTACTGGTACTGTCCTTACTGGCGAAGTGACAGATATGCGGTCATCATCATGTCTTTGGTAGGTTTTCTGGGCCACTCGGTAGGACTTCATTTATAAGTATAAGAGTCCTTCCAATGTAGGCAGAGAGAGTTGTATATTTCCCCTGATTTTATTGTGGCCATATTCTGTGCACCACGAGCTCTTAGGAGGAACAGTAGTAAATAAACCCATGAAGTAAAGAATAAATTAATATGCATCTGACTCTTCCAGTGTTGGCCTGTTTTGAATGGTTAACCTGATTTAATGCTTCCAGGGGGGGTTTAGCTATTATGTGCTCTCGGAGTATATTGAAACAGGCCATGCTTTGTACATCTTGGCAGAAGCGTAAGAACTCAATTCTTGGTGAGCCAGCAATCCTTTTGTTCTGGCCTGACTGGAGCAATCTAATCCAAGACGTGTCCATACCATGTGCATTCAGAGACTCTGAGAGCTGCCTGTTTATTTACTGTTTAATTTCATTGTAGTTTATTATAGTTTCTTAAAAATGAGGATGTGTTTCTCTTTCTATTTTAACTGGAAATCAGACTTCCGGCCGACACGCTGATGATAGCCTCTATCCAGGAATCTGAAAGTGCCTCATTCCCCCTGCTTTTGCCCAAGGCCCGAGGATCCATCCCCATGAGCTCTTCTTGAATCTGAGCTGAAATGGGGTTTAGAGTGGGGTAGAGAGACACACCTGCATGGGTAGGGGGCATCACCATCATCTGCCTTCTTCAGAGTGATTGGAAACTGCGTTCTCTACCATTCCTTTCTGCTCATATATTTCATAATTCTAAGAAATAGGGTGATGTCCACCTCTTTGCCTTCTTTCTTGTTTACCTTTTTTCCCACTCGGGAAGCCACACCACCATGGGATGTCCTCGGAGGGCTTCGGACTTGGGGGCCATTCGCACTTCATGCCTCAGTGCAGTCGTGGGAACCCTTCTTGGAAGTCAGATCCCGGTCCCGTTACTCTCTGTACTGATGTGTCCATTTCTTCCTCAGGTAAAATGGGAACAAGAGGGTTTGTACTTCAGAGGGTTTTGGAGAGGCTTGGGGAGGACTGTGTGCTGTGTATCGTGACTGGTATATTACTGTCCTAGGATTGAAGTGGGATGCAGAGAGGGATGGGGTATTTGGGTAGACCCAGCAGACAGGATAAGTCTTGATGTGTCTGAGCATAGACAGATGCCTAAAAATGTCTCATAATTCTGGTCACGTGCTGGGGCTCGCTGCAGTTTTCGTTTGTTCGTGCCGTGAATCCAATAGCCCTTGCTGTTTTGAACCATCCCAGCTATTGACCTTTTTCACACTCCCACTCTTGTTCCATTGTCATCAAGCATTAATTACCAGAATTGAACTTTATTTTGTATTATGTCCTTTTTTTTTTAAGATCCAAACCTTTTTAATGTCATTTTACTACAGTCACTGTACTGGACTTCTTTCTCCCAAATTTATTTGCTTTTCATAAGAGAAAACACGTCGCAGCCAAACTGAGAGTCCTTCTGCTCTGTTGTGATTGATGTTAGTTCTTTTTCAGTTGTGTTCACTTTGAAACCATCATTAATTAAAAAAAAAAAAAACAAAACAAAACACAACCCTGCAATCCATTGTAACTCTGAATAAACACAGACACACACAAACCCCAAATGATTTAAGGAAGTAGAGCCTAGGCTCCATAAATGTATAAAATTAAAAGCAAATCCTGATCCCATTCCCACATCTCTTCTTCCTTGATGGGTTTGTAAATGTTTAGTCAAAAATTAAGGATGGATCCAGCAATTCCACTTTTGGGAATACATAGGAAGGGGGGAGAATGGTATGCACCCCGCGTTCACTACAGTATTATTGACAATTGCCAAGACATGGAAACATGCACACACATACATAGGCAAACAACAGAATATTACTCAGCCGTAAAAAGAAGGAAATCCTACCATTTGTGACAACGTGGGTGGACCTTGAGGACATTACACTAAGTGAAATTAGAGAATGACAAATACTGTATGAGCTCACTTATATGTGGAACCTAAAACAAAACAAATACCCTTGTAGAAAGCAGGTAGGTGGTTACCAGAGGAAAGGAGTGGCCAGAAGGTCCCAGCTTCCAGTTATAAGGTATAGAAGTACTAGGGATATAATGTCCAACACCACGATGACAGTAGGGTGTATTTGGAAATTAAGAGCAGATCCTTAGAGTTCTTTCACTAAGAAAAAAGGCCTTCCCTTCCTTCCTTCTTCTTCCTCCTCCTCCCTTCCCCTCCTCCTCCTCTTGTTTTTGTATTTATATGAGATGGTGGATGAGAACTCATTGTGGTGATCATGTCTCAATATACATAAGTCAAATCACTATGCAGTACACCTTAAACCGACATTGTGCTGTATGGAATTATCTGAAATAAAACGGAGCAGGAGCGGAGAAAGTAAGGGTGTTCTTGGGTGAGAGACATTGTTATCTTAGCCACAATGTGCTTCACCTTGTCTTGGTCAGCCTCCGGTCCGTACTTTTGGGAGGAGAACTCCTCAGTATCGTATGTGGCCACGAAGCACATTTTAACCCACCCGTGGGAGTGATACGAATAGAACAGATTAATGCAAAAGAGTTAAATATACAATTGAAAATGCACAGTCTCAAATCGACTACAGCGAGGTTTGCTCTGAGAATGTGTGCTGACGGATGAGCTGACTTCTTTAGTTTGCTTGTTTGCTGTATTAGCATAGGTATTCCTAACCGTGACCGAGCTACTGAAACAAAATTGAGACTAGTTCCTGAATTCATAGAAAAGCTGAAACCTGCAGAAGAGGAGTATTTTACGTATTGATTCCTTTGTTCTTATTTCTCTTGAATTAAAATTAAAATTGATGAAGGATTTCTAGGGTCCCATACTTCCCCTTTTTGAAGAGAGAGGTAATTCCTCATTCCCTGTTGCCAGTAGCTCAGCTCTGTTCCCCAGGACTTCAGTTGATTTCCAGCAAGATGGCTATAAACAGTATTTCCCACGTTTTCTGGTTTGCAGTAAAAAGTAAACTCTTATCTCTTTTTCTTTTGAATAGCGTGAGCTCCAACTTCTTTATTTCAGGAAAGCCCTTACCTGGGGGCAGGGGGGCATCAGCCTTCCAGTGATAATCCTGGGATGTGCCCAGGCCATGTACTTTCTCTGAGCAACCCCGCCACTGTGAGCAAGGGAGGCTCCCTGTTGGTGTGACATAAGGAGATGGGGTTGGGACCAAACTTCCGTTGACAGTTGCTATCATTGGTACTAGTTTGGACACCTACCATGGCTGTACTGGTTTTTTGAAGTTCAAGGAAGAAAGGGCCTCACCTCCCATTTTGTGTCATTTGAGGTGTCTTCACCAAAGCAGACTGGGTTCCAGACGTGATGGCTTTTAAGCATTGTTCAGACATGCAGGTCCTGGCCTGCCATTCCGTTCCTGGGGAATGGTGGAAGGTGTTTATTGGGACCCCAAAGCACTGTTTCTCTTCCACTTCAGCATTCCTATTATTGCTTCCCTCAGCGCTCTCCTTTTCTCCCCCTCCTTGCTCCCACCAAACCACCAAAGCCCATATCCATTTCCTGTCTTAGAATAAGGAACACGTCCCTTAAAGAGAAAATTCCCACCAGGTCAGAGTAGATAGTGTTATCACAACTTTTCACATGATGAAGTTGAAAAGCAGAAAGATTTTGCTTCTCAGACTCCAAGTTTGGGGAAACCAGTCCTCATAGTGATTCTATCTATTCTGCTTGTTATGTACCAAGAAAGCAGTCTACTTCACTGAGTTTGAGGCACTCTCATTTGCAAGACACATCCTAATTTTAGAGACCGTAAATGAAGGAAAAGAGCATCTTTGAAAAGCAATGAAATTTGGTAAATAGCTTTCATGTATGATTTAGGGATATTTTTTTTGGTGTATTTTTTTTTTTTTTTTACTCTTTTAAAAAGTGTAAAATATTTCCAGAGTGCAAAAGGTAATAAAGAATGGTATGATGAACACTTAGGTACTAGCCAGGTGGCTTAAGAAATAAAACTTTATAGGGCGCCTGGGTGGCTTAGTTGGTTAAGCATCTTTCAGCTCAGGTCATGATCTCGGGGTCCTGGGATCGAGTCCCATGTCGGGCTCTCTGCTCGGCAAGGAGTCTGCTTCTCCTTCCCCATCTCCCTCTGTGTGCGCTTTCTCTCTCTCTCTCTCTCTCAAATAAATAGATAAAATCTTAAAAACTTTATAAATGAAGGCGAGGTTTTCAGTGCATCTCTCTAGGAGCGGTATCCTGGCTCAGCCACTGTAATAAGTCGTACACTGGATTAAACACTTGCATGCAATGCTTTATATTTTTATCCCACATGCTTGAGCTTATAAATGTTTTTAGTATGGTTGGCCCATCTTTATTTTCTTTTATTATGTGGCAATTCCAACATAAACAGAAGTAGAGAGAGAGTCTGATAAACATACATTTAGCTAATATCTAATTTCAGCCATTTAAATACTTGGCCTATTCTGATTCACCCCATTTCCTCCCTCTTCTCCCACCCCTGGATTGAAGCAAATTCCGGATGTTATATCTTTATTTTCAGCGATCACTTCAGTGTCTATCTCTAAAAGATAAGGATTTTTAGAAATCATAGCCACTGTTACAAGTATCATGCCTAAAACAATCAATAATAATTTCTTGAGATTATTAAACATCAGTTAACCTATCAGGGTTTCGAAATGTCTTAGAGATTTCTTCTTATAGTTGTTATGTCTGAATCAGATCTAACCAAAGTTGACATATTGCACTGGGTTGATATGTCTTTTAGATTCTTTACATCTGTAGGGTTGCTGCTCCTAGTTCTTTCCCTCTTCTTTCCTTGCCATTTATTATTTTTTTAAGATTTTATTTATTTATTTGACAGAGATAGAAAGAGCCAGCGAGAGAGGGAACACAAGCAGGGGGAGTGGGAGAGGAAGGAGCAGGCTCCCAGCAGAGGAACCTGATGTGGGGCTCGATCCCAGAACGCCAGGATCACGCCCTGAGCTGAAGGCAGACGCTTAACCACTGTGCCACCCAGGCGCCCCTACTTGCCATTTATTTGTGGAGACCACTGGGCCTGTGGACTTCCCGGTAAACGTTTCCCCTTTCTGTATGGATAGTCAATTTCAGTAGTGCCGTTCAGTCCATCTTCCCCTGCTAATATCCAAAGCCGTCCATGCCATGTGTTATATATCTGTACGGCATGGTTTCTGGACATTCTCTTCTAGTGCAACCATCTGTAGGGATCAGTATGGGGCTAGATAAGTCAATACCGTGTTCTTAATTATCATCACTTTATGGTAAATAGAATGGTCCCTTTCTTCATTGCTTTTCAGAATTGTCTTGTCTCTTAGGCCTTTGCTTCCCCTATGAATTTTACAATTAGCTTGTTAGGTACCCCACACTGAAACAGTCACAAATGTAAGTTATGATTTTTATGTAAAACTTACTGAATTTCTGGATTAATGTGGTAAGATGTAAGGTTTTTATGATATTGAATATTAATATGAACAAATAGAAGAACTCTATTCAGCCAGATCTCTATGTCGATAATAAGTTTTAGAATTTTCTTAAAGGACTTGTACATACTTCCTAAGGTTTGTTTTGTGGTGTCTTACATTTATTGTTGCTTTTTTATAAATAACATAAAGTTTTTACCCCTGTATAATTTTGATGAAAGAATATAGGTCCTATAAAAACCTGTTTTCAATTTATAATATATATGATTGTGACTTCGCTCCAGGGCTAAGTCATGATTTATTGCATACATTTCAGGACTTCCATGTACTGAGAATGTTTCCTTGCCATATGGAGGACTGTTTCTTCATAGGTTTGACTTTGAAGACATGGAAATGGCTTTTTCTTTCCAATTTTTAAATTCCTAGTTTAAAAAAAAATTACACTGTTTTCCCCCACTTCTTAGGCAGTATTTTTTAAGTATTTTACATTGTGGCGTCAATTAGTGGAAATGAATGTATT
Organism: Ursus maritimus; assembly: GCF_017311325.1. Taxonomy (NCBI): domain Eukaryota; kingdom Metazoa; phylum Chordata; class Mammalia; order Carnivora; family Ursidae; genus Ursus; species Ursus maritimus. The sequence goes on along the minus strand of NW_024426885.1, from coordinate 77,131,180 downwards.
GAGTTGTCACAAGCATTAAAGAACAGGATAGAAAATACCACAAATATCCTGTGATTGATAAGTGTTTGGGTTTTATGTGATACAGATAGTGTTTCATGAAATATGTTTCACTGATACATATGTGTTTGTGTGGGTGTGTATATGTATGTATGTATATGTATGTGTGAATATATAAATGTTTGGAAATTGAGAAGTAATCTTAGCAAACTGCATATCCTGTACTTTCTGTTACATTTCAATTTGATGTTCATGGCCTGAGAACTAGACTCTGGGTATGACTACTCTTCTGAGTTGTGAAAGAAAAGACTTCTATGAGCCTTTCTTCTAAAGGCCACCGTTACTACAAGGATACGTCTAAGGACACTTAAGAAGGAGATGAACAAAAACTCTCTGTATGATTTGGAAGTAGACTTCTGTGTCTCTTGGCCATTCATTCCTTACTGAATGAAACTCTAGGACCACCTCCTTGAAGTGAATTATAGTTAACGCCTTAAAAATGGATTTAATAACAATTATAAAGTATTAGATAACCAGAACAGTATGAGTTACTCTGTGTATATGTGTGTGTATTTCTGAAGATTTGCCCCAATTTTGTTAGTCTATATAAGACTTGCATCAGGACAGAAAGTCACACCTCAACTGTGTGATTGTATTTGGTGTCTGTGTCTTCTATGTGTTCAACCCTATATTTTCCGCACCGTACTGAGCATTGCTGTAATGTGTACATTTAAGACTTAAACCCTGCTTCCATGGAGCCTACAGTTGAATTGGAGAGTCCATATAAACCGTAAGGACGATTGAGCACATGGTACAAAATAGTCTATATGTTACCTTACAGGAGGCAAGATGTGGAAGCGGGTGGTTTGTGTTTCTGAGAACCAGAATTGTGAGAGAGGACTTTGTGGAAGGAATAAACCTAGTTGAGTGGGGATTATAATAAGTTTGGTTTGGTTGGTTGGTGGAACAGACTAGAAGAGTATTAAAGATGAGAAGGAGTCAAGGAGAAAAGCAATCAGTGCACAGAGTATGTGACGGTGACAGTACAGAGAGTCGTCATTCAGAAACTGGAGGGGTGTTAGGTGCCAGAGAGTCAGATTGGCTAAGTAGGGCGCAGCCTGATCTATGAGAACTGTGTGCTTCCAGAGGTCTAAGTTTGATCAAGTCATTCTCCCAGTATCTCTTGTGTAACCCCAGAGTCTCCGGGTTCTGTTTGGCTGCAGACATAAAGGAAATTGTATTTCCATTTTACATAAATACGTCTATTTGCTGCTGCACCTTGTCAACGTGTCAGGGGGTGTCCTTGCAGACTTCCTAGCAGATGCCATCTGCCCAAAATGCTAGTGAGAGGCAGCTGGTCACCATCTGTAAGAGCATGACTTAGCTGCTAGGTCAGTGTCTGCTGGGGTCCCCAGAGATCCATGGCGCTCCATTTAAACCTCACTGCATTAGAGCCATACTGTGATATGATACTGAGATCCTCAGCCATGTCACCATCTGCTCCCTCGTCTTTGAATCATTACTATTAGTGCCCTAGGTCTCAAACTCTGCTTTGGAACGTCTCCTTGGGCCCTAACTTAGAGCACTCACTGCTGAGTTTGAAGATTTTATTTTTTTATTCGTCAGAGAGAGAGAGAGAGAAGAGAGAGAGCTCACAAACAGGGGGAGCAGCAGGCAGAGGGAGAAGCAGGCTCCCCACTGAGCAAGGAGCCCAGTGCGGGGCTCCATCCCAGGGCACCAGGCTCATGACCTGAGCCGATGGTACATGTTCAACGGACTGAGCCACCCAGACATCCCTCACTGCTGAGTTTGAAGGTCTAATTCATCTCCCAGACCTGGGTTCAAATAACACCCACCACCCCTTCTGGTTTCCATTGCTGACTATGAGGTTGATGCTGGATTTTGCCATTTGTGCCTCTTCCCTTAAATTGAGTTTTCCACCATGGAGTCCCTCGGCCTGCATCCATGTAAACTTTGGTTAAGGCTGCTGTGTGTCGAGTTTGCAAATCCACAAGCACTCTGAATGCCAATTAGGCTCTTCAGGGAACCCACAGAGCCCTTTGAGTTCTCTGGTATGCAAGTGGCAAGCAACTTGACATTCCCTCATTTAAACTTGGGGCTTTGATTTAACTTGTTCCAAGGAATTTGGCAAAGTGAATGGAGCCCTTTTATTAGCATGGTCACTGTTGCACAAATTCGGTCATACCTCAGGCCAGATCTCATCTGAAAATGTGGCAAGGAGGTGCATGGAAAGAGCCCAATGTAACCATGAGGATACGGGCATCTCGTTCCCCAAGACGCCTGTGTTTACATTCTTCTGCATACATTTTTGTTGTCTGCCAGGCTTCATTTGGCAATCCCTGGGTAGGATCACGTTCGGATATGTTTATAAGATGCTCTCTGTTTAACTGTCCAAGATAAAAATGAAATTTAAAATTCTTATGCAAATTACTGAAGAAAGAGTCCTGGAGGTTCATTAATTGAAAGAGATTGCTTTTGCAGGATTATAACAGCATGTCAGTTTCTAGATTTATTCACTATTGCTTACTGTCCTATTTGCAAGTTTTAATGTGAGGCTTTTAATTTGGGTAGTCAAGGAGGGATTTTAACAGGCTATTTATATGATTTGTCATATTACATTCTCAGTGATTAAAGAAAACCTTTTAGATTTCATAGTTTCCTAGATTTATTATGAAATCCCAAACTGTCTATCATAACTTTGGTATATTAAGGGATTTATAATAAATTATCTAAAGAGCAATTACGAACCAAATAGACTATGAGAAAGCAACTTAGTCCATTCTTCCCATAAACATTTATCAAAGACCCATAAAGTGTTCCAGGCTTTGTGCAGGCTACTAAGAATATAATAATGAAACCAGTAACTAACACAAAGCTCCAGGTCTTGAATAGCTTATAGCTGGCAAGAAATACTGAAATCTACAATTACATTGCATTTTGGTAAATATTAGGGAAGACCTACATTATATTGGTAATAAGTCCCATTTATTTTCAGTACTTACTCTGTGCCAAATACTCTCTGCGCTTGGCATATATTAACTCATTTCACCCTTAGAGCAACCCTATATAGCGGGTGCTATTTGTTCTTGTCATTTTGCATTTAAGGAAAGTGAGATACAGAAAATTGCTGCAGAGTCTACCTACCGTTATATGGCTGACTCAGTAGCTATGACCACTACGCGTTCTGTACCTGCCTACACATTTTCTAGGTCATCGTCCTATTAGCTGGAGTCCAGAAAATTTCCATGGCCAACCAGGAATGAAGATTTGAATCCAGGTAGTCTTGAGTGTCAGTAAGATGTCATTGTCTCAGCTGTTCAGTCTGTTCAACCCAGGTCCCGAGGAAAGCTTTCAAGGAAGATATGCAGGACACCGTATTTTTGTCTTCTTATATCCACTCGGGTAATGGTGAGCTCAGTCCTCTTACCATTCCTATTTCTAACTTTTGCATGGAGTTGCAAGTTTAGCCTCTAACTCCTGCTTTGAATTTCATGATTAGGCAATCCCACATGCCTGAGGTGAGGTGCCAGATGCTGGAGTTGTAAACCAGGCAGGAATAAATAAGTCATCAAATGGCTTTTGCCTGTGTTCCCTTTGACTAAAAACCACATTTTGTCTTGCCCTTCTCAATCTGTGACTTCTCATTTGGGCAGTTCTGAAACCAAAGCACTTGCCTGGGGCAGAGTTGGCCATTGCCTTTGGCTATTTCTTCTGATTTAATTGGCTGAAATGCTTTATGTTTGCCAGAGAATATATAGGTGTACATATATGCATACATCATAAGCATTTCTGAATGCATTATTATGTCTTGTCATTAACTCATAATTGGGATTATTGTGCTCAAGGAACAGTTGGGTGAATGTTACAAGGAGAGAACTTTTGCTTAAAATGGGGAAGGGGGCACTAAGGGGGTTGGTTACAGATGGTAGCTACTCTGGTTATTACTGACTGCTCCATCACTGAAGCTGTTCAAGCAATTACTAGATGATCCAGGGAGGAAGATTGAGTCAAACACAGAATGGAGAAAAAATTGAACTTGGTAATTCCTTGATGCCTACCATCCACAAAAGTCTAAGAGTGCCAAGTTTTCCAGACATCACACTGTTGTACTCACAAAAGCATAGCCTGGTCTTGGAACACACTCCTGTGTTCCAAATGTGCACCCAACCTCCCAGTGTAGAAGTAAACCCTGCACAGTATTTCCTCTTAGCAAATACAGCGTGTGTCCCTCAGAAAGTAATGAAATAAGCGAGAAGAGAAAAAAAGTCATAAACGAAAGAATGGCAAGCAAGAAGTTGCTGTGGCCGATGTCAAAAAGATTATCGCCTGTGTTCTCCTCTAGGATTTTGATGGATTCCTGTCTCACATCGAGGTCTTTCATCCATTTTGGGTTTATCTTTGTGTATGGTGTGAGAGTGGTCCAGTTTCATTCTTCTGTGTGTGGCTATTCAGTTTTCCCAGCACCATTTATTGAAGAGACTGTCTTTTTTTCCATTGGATGTTCTTTCCTGCTTTGTCAAAGATTAGTTGACCAGAGTTGAGGGTCCATTTCTGGAGTCTCTATTCTGTTCCATTGGTCTACGTGTCTGTTTTTGTGCCAGTACCATGCTGTCTTGGTGATCACAGCTTTGTAGTATAGCTTGAAGTCCGGCAACATGATGCCCCCAGCTTTGGTTTTCTTTTTCAACATTCCCCTGGCAATTCTGTAAAGAACTTATCAAACTCAACACCCAAAAAACAAATAACCTGTCAAGAAATGGGCAGAAGATGTGAACAGACACTTCTCCAAAGAAGACATACAAATGGCTGACAGACACATGAAAAAACATTCAACATCACTAACCATCAGGGAAATTCAAATCAAAACCACAATACCACCTTACACCAGTTAGAATGGCAAAAATTAACAAGACAGGAAACAACAAATGTTGGCAAGGATGTGGAGAAAGGGGATCCCTCTTACACTGTTGGTGGGAACGTAAGCTGGTGCAGCCACTCTGGAAAACAGTATAGAGGTTCCTCAAGACATTAAAAATAGATGTACCCTATGACCCAGCAATTGCATTACTAGGTATTTACCCCAAAGATACAGACGTAGTGAAGAGAAGGGCCATATGCATGCCCAGTTTTCATTGCAGCAATGTCCACAATAGCCAAACTGTGGAAGGAACCAAAATGCCCTTCAACAGAGGAATGGATAAAGAAGATGTAGTTTCATATATACAGTGGAACATAACTCAGCCATCAGAAAGGATGAATACTTGCCATTTGCATCAACATGGATGGAACTGGAGGGGATTATGCTAAGTGAAAGAAGTCAAGCAGAGAAAGACAATTATCATATGGTTTCACTCATACGTGGAATACAAGGAGTAGCTCAGAGGACCACAGGGGAAGGGAGGGAAAACTGAATGGGAAGAAATCAGAGAGGGAGACAAACCATGAGAGACTCTGGACTCTGGGAAACAAACTGAGGGTTACAGATGGAAGGGGGGTGGGGGAACAGGGTAACCAGGTGATAGGTATTAAGGACACGTGTGGTGATGAGCACTGGGTGTTATACACAACTAATGAATCGTTGAACACTACATTAAAAACTGATGATGTACTATGCAGTGGCTAACTGAACATAAAAAAAAAAACCTTAAAAAAATAAAGAAAAGCAAGTACATGGTGAATAAAGCATCTATTGACTGGGTTAAAATCATTTGTTTTCAATGACAGAGATCACAAGAGAGGCTTTCTGGAAGAGAAAAACTTGTAGAGACATCATATTAGAAAAGGATTTAGTGAAGCAGAAAGCCAAAAGGATGTGATTATACATCGATTAAAGCTATGAGGCAGAGGTTTCCTGACACCCAGAGATGCACAGCGATCTGATTGCCGTGAACTTAAATGTTGCCTGCCGAATGATCCCCTCTTAGAACTCCTCAGCTTAATGCTTTTTGGTAATGATCCACCGAAATGATAAAATCCACTTATCATCCCTTATATATGAGCTAAGTAGTTTGCAAGAGCTCCTTATTCCTTATAAATATGTTTATTTATAGTAAATATGTCTTGGTTTATTAGTTTATTCCCCTGAAGACCTCATGGCACTGTTTACAGAATTGTTAAAAGAATACACTTTAGTATCTTAGAATTTAAAATGAGACAATGTCCAGACATCAGAATAGAAAGGCAGGAGACAGGAAGAAAAAAAAAAAGACATAACTAGGAACATCAATTAGGAGTTAAGCTGGGTAAAGAATTTTATATCAACTGCTGTTCTGGCTGGAACTAACCTCTAAGAAAGAGAGGGCTAGAACAGGTAGGGACCGAAACAAAAAATAACAGCCTATAAGTCAAATCCAACCCACCTGTTTTTGTATAGCTTAAGGCAGTTTTTACATTTTTAAATGATTGAAAAGAATCACAAGATTAATATGTAATGGTTCATGAATATTACATGAAATTCAAATCTCAGCATCCATAAATAAAATTTCATTGGACAGCAACCACACCCATTTGGTAACATATTGTCTATGGCTACTTTCCAGTTACAACAGCAAAGAGGAGTACTTGCAACAGAAACTCTGTGGCCCACAAATCCGAAACTATTTGCTGTCTGGCCTTTTCAGAAAAAGCTTGCCAGTCTCTAAGCTAGAGGATAAGGTACAGAATTTGAAAGCAAACAATGTCAATACAGAGTGTGTGTTTCCTTTATTTGCCTGATACTTGTCCAATGCTTGTTACAAATTTGTATCTTGGGCTTCATGCCCAGCCTACTAAATCAGAATCAGTGAGTAAAGACCTGAAAATTTGTATTTGTTCTAAGTATCCAAGTGTGTGGTCTCATCAGACAAGTTTGGGAATCCTTGGTGCTGGCCATGAACAGTGTAGAAACAGACAGGTAGGGTTTGAGTCTGAGCTCTACTGCCTGCTGGCTGGGGACCTCGGGCTCACTTGTACAACGTAATATACTTGACCTTGCAACCCTCAGTTAATGCATATATCTAATGACAGGAATGATCTGTAATGCGTCATGTTGTGATGACTGAAATAGGTACGTGTTTAGATTAGATACAGTATCAACACAGTGCCTCACACACAGTAAATACTTAATAAATATCAGTTTTCCCTGTTTTTAGTATAAGTATTATTAGCAGTCATTTCATTGGAGGTGAAGATGAAAGGAAGCATCATGGTAAGGAAGAACATTCTACTTAGCCTAAGAAGACATGAATGAGGTCCATCCATTTACTCATGAACTTTGTAACATCGAACCATTTAGCTTTCTTAGGACTCACTTGCTTCATCTAGAAAATAGAAATAAGAATAATTACGTGTCTCCATACTTGTTTCTAACACTCTGAAAACTACAAAAAGCACTATAAAAGTTAGCTACTCTGTTCTAGTGTGTAGTGCGGAACCTGGCAAGGTCTGATTATTACATGTTTATTGTACCCAAAGGACTCTGACATGTCTGATGCAGAGGACTGTTTCCTACTTTGATCCTTATGTTTTCCTTCAAAATGCTTCTTGCTCAAATGCACGCATTTTGTAAATTTCTTTAGCTTTCCCTGTGTTGAAGCCAAGACGTATTTTCAATTAAGAGTTCCTTTTCTTCTGCTGCTCATGTCTCCACTGGAATCAGAATTCTGGTGGTGAGATCAGACATGATTGCTACAGAAAAGGCAGGGGTGCCCCCCATGGAAGGCTAGAAGTTTGCACGTTACATTTAACAGCTGTAGGAAATTTAAGAAGAAAAAATATATAAATGTGATTCCTTTTGCCCCCTAAAAATCCCACCTGTGCTCCAGTTTTTTCAGGGAGAAATTGAGATGTCGGGGTCCAAGCAACACACAGAGGTTTTAAAACATGAGAAAGAAAGTCTGTTTCATGCAGTTTGCACTCAGGTTTTCAGTAACTGTCACTTTGTAGTAGTGATCCGTGTCCGCAGAGGTTCCTTGTGACAAATTCCTTTGCTCCATTTCACTCCCTGTCCACCCTCACCCACCCCCTTCACCCCAGCGCTGCTTACTGGATGGTGATGATTGAACAATGAGCAGGAATGATTCACGAGGAACTAGTTGGGGAGCTCCAGGCAGTGGGGACCCTGATTCACTGAGCTACCACCAGTGCCTAGCCCAGTCTGCGGCAAAAAGAAAGTGCTCAAACACACTTGATGGTTGAATGTTAAGTGAACATTCTCCATGGAAACATCCTACTTCTATTTACTTTTCTTTACAGTCAGTAAGTCTGTGATCATAATAAGGAAATGGCCCCCGGTTTTGCTTCTTATAGGGATTCCCGCAAAACTATGCACCTGCCCCTATAAATCCATTGCTTAGATTGGAATGAAGGGACTTGTTTTCCCTCCTAAAAGCACGGAGTTATGTACTAATATGTAATTACTACCATCGTCTCATATTTTTATCAGGGAGTCTATGCATTTGACTCCAGTGGGAATCATGAGTACCTGTGAAGAGGAGGCCAGGTTTGCTTGAAAACCCATGAAAATTGATGCTCTGCAAATTTTAAAAAATGTTTTAAAAATCATTTTATAATAACTCACTGAGAAGTATGGACTCTGTTTACTGCACTGTTGGTACAAAATGACTACGTATTTTGCCTATGTGTGAAATGAACCAGAAGTAGAGATGAGTGCAGTCTTTGCTTTTCAGATTTTGCCTAGTAAGAGTTGAATTAATGAAATTCATTTTTAGACCAACATTGCTGGGATAAAGCTTTACCAAATTTACTAAAATTAAAAAAAAAAATGCAAGTGCTTTGAAAGATGCATGTTTATAGTAAAGAGTTTCAGGTTTTCTTAGGATAACTACATTTTACACAAAGTGGTTGTTAGATTCGTCTTGTTAACCACAGTTAAGATGCTTTGTACTTGCATGCATTTGAGAAAACACTTAGAGAACATATGATACTTTCGCCTAGTGAAATTCTCCAAACAGACCCACATTTTCTCAGAACTCGATTTCAGGATTTTTAGGCAACACATTTGTAAACCATAGGAATTTAGAGTGCTCAATAAATCACCAGCGAGAATTTTATTTTTATTTTTGTAACTGTAATATTCACTCCGCAGAACAGAGTAGACTCGATACTGCTTATGGGTTTTCCCCACACCTCATCTGGAGAGAAATTTTTACGACACATGAAAATAGAGTAAGTGTGTGCCCCTCCCAACCACGTACCTATCACGCAACATCCGGTAATGCTCAGTGTTTGCTAATCTTTCGTCATCTCTGCTCTCTGGCTTTTAATAGCCAGCCCAGATACTATGTCATTGCAACAGTGCATCATGTACCTCTCACATTTAAGGCCTTTGTTTTGTTTTGTTTTTACAAAACATAACCTTGTGGTTAATGTTCAGGATTACTTCTTTAGACTGTAGGACAGAATCTATTGAGCCTTTGAAAAGTGGTATTGAGATTTCTACCAGGGAGCCAACCTTAAACTGAGCTAGTCGTCAGCTCATTTGTGGGACGTTGTGTCTGCTGGTGGCCAAGTCAGGGGCCCCCTTTCCAGAGGAGCAGAATCAGAAAACCTGTCCCATCCACCAGTACGCAGTAGCCTTTCTAGATCCGGTCTAATGGTTGCAGACACTCGGGATCATGGTTTCCTTTTGGTAAGAATAGGTCTGTTACTACATAGGTTGCTAGCATGTTGCAATCCCAAGATAAAGCAAGCCCTTTTCACATGTACCATAAGTAAAAGAAAAAAAAATTGTGTGCCTATTTTTAAGCTTTTTGAAAGATCGATAATTCTAAAAATCCATTTCCTACCACATGCATCTGTTAACTGTTTTGTAAGCTACAGCATAATAAATAGCACTCACGTGAAGATCTTGTCTGCAAGATGTCATTTGACTTTGTTATGATGATGAATGGCTTTTTAAAGTTGTCTGATCCATTTTCAATTTAGAAATCTTTCATGTCTACAAATCGTTAGTCCAGAATAGCCTATTCTTTATCACCCATATTTTCTTAATGATAAGAGGGTCATACATGGTTAGTAAAATGGGGAATGATCAGCATAATAAGGAGTTTGTTGGGATTTATACATAACTTTTCCCCACATATTGATGCTATGAATGGATAGCAAGCATTTATATATATTTATCTTTAAATATATCTTTATGTATGTATGTATATATATAAATGTGTATATGTATGTGTGTGTGTGTGTGTGTACATGTGTACACACGATATATATATAAATGTGTATATGTATGTGTGTGTGTGTGTGTACATGTGTACACACATACACACACATGAAGAGGTGGTCTAGATGGCCTTAAAAAGGCATTTGTTCTGGGGCGCCTGGGTGGCACAGCGGTTAAGCATCTGTCTTCGGCTCAGGGCGTGATCCCGGCGTTGTGGGATCGAGCCCCACATCAGGCTCCTCCGCTATGAGCCTGCTTCTTCCTCTCCCACTCCCCCTGCTTGTGTTCCCTCTCTCGCTGGCTGTCTCTATCTCTGTCAAATAAATAAATAAAATCTTTAAAAAAAAAAAAAGGCATTTGTTCTGTATTTAAGAGGGGGAAAAAAAAACGATTGACAAAGAAGGCTACCTTTAGATCGTATTTTGTTTGTTTCTGTTGGAGCATAATTGACATACAGTGTTACATTAGTTTCAGGTGTCCAACATAGTGATTCATCGTCTCTATACATTATGCTGTGTTCACCACACACATAGCTTCCATCAGCTCCATACAACACTATTATAGTGCCATTGACTGTATTCCCTGTGGGGTAGCTTTTATTCCTGTGATGTATTCCTTCATAACTGGAAGCCTGTATCTTCCACTCCCCTTCACCCATTTTGCCCAGCCCTCTACCCACCTCTCCTCTGGCAAGCCTCAGTTCTCTGTATTTGTAGATCTGTTTCTGGTTTTTGTTTGTTTGATGATTCTTTTGTTTTTCTAAACTCTACAAATAAGTGCAATCATATGATATTTGTCTTTCTCTGACTTAATTCACTTAGCATAACACCGTCTAGGTCTAGCCATGTTGTCGAATATGGCAAGATCTCCTCCATTTGTATGGCTGAGTAATACTCCTGCACACACAACACTCCACCTCTTCATTACCCACTCATCACCATCCATCACCAGTGGGCACGTGAGCTGCTTCCCTATCTTGACTATTGTAAATAATGCTGCAGTAAACGTAGGGGTGCAAATATCTTCTCAAAGTAGTGTTTTTTGTTTTCTTTGGGCAAATATTCAGTAGTGGAATTACTGGATCATATGGTATTTCAATATTTAATTTTTTGAGGACGCTCCATACTGTTCTCCACAGTGGCTGCACCCCTTTGCATCCCCACCAACAGTGCACCAGGGTTCCCTTTCCTCCGCATCCTCTTCAATACTTGTTAGTTCTTGTCTATTTGATTCTAGCCATTATGGTGCATGTGAGGTGATAGCTCGCTGTTTTGCTTTGCGCTTCCCTGCTGATGAGTGATGTTGAGCATCTTCTCATGTGTCTGCTGGCCATCTGGATGTCGTCTTTGGAAAAAATGTCTATTCAGGTCCTCTGCCCAATTTTAAACAGATTTTGTCTGTGTGTGTGTGTGCCGAGCTGTATGTGTTTTTATATATTTTAGTATTAATTGCTTATTGAATATATCATTTGCAAATATCTTCTCCCACTCAGTAAGTTGTCTTATTTTGTTGATTGCTTCCTTCACTGTGCAAAAGCTTATTGGTCTGGTGTGCTACCACTAGTGTGTTTTTGCCAGAGGAAACTTCTCTGGAAAAATGTTTCTATGGCTGATGTCAAAGAAATTACTGTCTGTTTTCTTGCAGGAGTTTTATGGTTCCAGGTCTCACATTGAGATCTTTAACCCATTTTGAGTTTATTTTTGTATGTGGTGTAAGAAAGAGGCCCAGTTTCATTCTTTCGCATGTAGCTGTCCAGTTTTCCCAACACCATTTGTTGGAAAGACTGTCTATTCCCCATTGTATATTCTTGCCTCCATTGTCAGGATTAATTGACCATATAGGTGTGGTCTGGGCTCTCCACTCTGTTCCATTGATCTATGTGTTTATTTATTTATTTTTTTTGCCAGTGTCATGCTGTTTTGATTCCTACAGCTTTGTAGTATATATTGAAATCTGGAATGGCGATACCTCCAGCTTTGTTCTCATTTCTCAAGATTGCTTTTGCTATTGGGGATCTTCTGTGGTTCCATACAAATTTTACAATTATTTATTCGACTTTTGTGACAAATGCTATTGATATTTTGATAGTGATTGCATTGAATCTATAGATTGCTTTGGGTTGTATGGACATTTTAACAACACTTGTTCTCCTAGTCTGTGAGCATGGAATGTCTTTCCTTTTGTGTCATCTTCAGACTCTTTGACCAATTCTTTCCTCTTTTATAGTTTTCAGGGTACAGGTCATTCATCTCCTTGGTTAAATTTATTCCTTCGTGTTTTAATCTTTTTGGTGCAATTGAAAATGGGATTGTTTTCTTAATTTCTGTTTCTGCTGCTTTGTTATTAGTGTATGACACGCAACTGATTGCTGTGTGGGATTTTTTTTTAAAGATTTTATTTATTTATGTGACAGAGAGAGAGACAGCCAGCGAGAGAGGGAACACAAGCAGGGGGAGTGGGAGAGGAAGAAGCAGGCTCATAGCGGAGGAGCCTGATGCGGGGCTCGATCCCGTAACGCCGGGATCACGCCCTGAGTTGACGGCAGACGCTTAACGACTGAGCCACCCAGGCGCCCCTGTGTGTGATTTTTGTATCCATATTTCTTTTTCTGGCTCATATTTTTAATTTTGGTGAAACCAATCTCTAATTAGAAGTATATTTATTAAAGAAAATATATTTTGAAGGAGAAAGGGTTCCCATGATTTAGAGCTGCAAGGATAGACTGACAGTGTATTCTTGGTGTAAAACCTCATTAAGAGTTAGCAGTGCTGGTATTTTTCATTGGTATTGTCATGTTTGTGGGTATTTTGGTTATATCATTCTATGTGTTTTAAGCAATACACTCTCTGTGAATTTTTCTTAGAGTGCAATTCTGTTGGATACCAATTTCTCATGAATGGTTATATGACATTAAAATAGTGATGTCTGCATTATTCATGATTTTTGAATATAACAATTATCAGTATTTCTGAAATAGGAACCAAAGTGTGAGTCTGTCCAGTTAGTTTTCAAACTTGAAAGAACTGAGGATAGTTTCCCAGGATTTCACCATCCATCTCTTAGGCACTGTTTCGTCAAAATTTGAAGAAAAAGAGCTGAGGCTATTTTAATTATACTCCATGACTTTAAAGTGTTCAGCATCAACGTAATCCAGATTCACAATTTACTGAATTAGCCCTTTTTTTCTTTGAAAGTATAAGTCCTATACGATCAGTATATAAATCAATGAAGTGTTTCATATTCTAAAAATAAAACCCTTCTCCTTCAATCCACAGTAAAATTATGAACTTTCCAACTCATGCTCAATGGGCATCAGCTAATTCTTTATCTACGTGGCATGTCCGCTGGTCTATACGTTACTAGTCCTAAAATGTGAGGGTGTAGAAACATTTGGAGTCTTGAGGGTAGATTGAAGAGATTAATATTTTAAAACTGATACGATTAGGGCACATGAGGCTGGTCATTTCTTCACTTTGAATAATTATAATTTTTTGTTTTTTGTTTCTTTTTTTGTTTGTTTGTTTTGTTTTAGAATAAGAGAGTTTCTGTATGCTTTTCTACTTTGCTGGATGTTTGGTCAATTCTTCTCTGCTTACGGCTGTATGGATGCGGTTAAAACTTTCATTCAATGAAATTGGTTTATGATTCCTGTGCAGTTGGGTGGGCCCCTACTCTTGACATATCTGTATTTGCAACAGTCTGTAAGCTACGTGAAGTCTGGGACTAGGTCTTAGTTTTTCACCTTGACAATTAAATACAGTGCTGGGAACAGAGATGCTCAGTGGAGTGATGTTTTTTGAATGAGTAAAAATGTAAAGGATATGATTCTCAAAGAATCGCTTGTGATTTTTACTTTAGGTGGTTTCATATAACAAACACTCTCAAATTTGAATAAAATGGTAGCATTTGACCAATTTCATTTGTCGGCAAAAAGAGCTTGAACCAGAGCACGTGTTCCCATGAATGAAAATTTACACTTGTGAGCACAGGAGAAAGAGTTTTACCATATCCAGTATTTGCTGGCATAGGTGCCTCCCACCCGATTTATTTCCTCCCATCACACAAGCCCCCTGGGCCTCTACACAGGAGTCCTTCTGACAAACTAAATCAAGCAAAAAGAGCTTAGAATTGCCAGAGAATTTGTGCTTGTAGGAACAGCGAAAGGCAAAACAATATGAAAACCTCTCTCTGAAGGAGGCTGGCGTGTACATGTTGGAATGGGGGCAAAGGTTGTGGAAGTTTTCAGCTTCACCAGAGCTTTCTGGGGTAACATGGTCCCCTGTGCCCATGATGTTCTTTAAGTATTGTAAGTAATGGGTAAGCAACTCTCTTTATCAGTCAGTTGTCTCTAGAATCAGTCTCTCAGGAAATGGATATGAATGTGAGTGCTAGAAGGGAAATTGTGGAAGAAAGCCTATGCCAGGAGAGACATATATTGGCAAGACATATATTTTATTGTCTTGATAAATTGAAGCCTATTTCTTTTTTTTAAAGATTGTATTTATTTATTTGTCAGAGAGAGAGAGAGCGCACAAGGAGGGAGAGCGGCAGGCAGAGGGAGAAGCAGGCTCCCTGCTGAGCAGGGAGCCAGATGGGGTACTCAATCCCAGGACCCCGGGATCATGACCCGAGCTGAAGGCAGATGCTTAAGCAACTGAGCCACCCAGGAGTCCCTCTTTTTTTTCTTTCTTCTTTTTTTTTTTTTTTTTGAAAATTTTATTTATTTTACTTGAGAAGGGGAGAGGGAGGGAGCAGAAGTGGGGGGGGGGTAGAGGGATAAGCAGGCTCCCCGCTGAGCAGGGAGCCTGTTGCAGGACTTGATCCCAGGACCCTGGGATCATGACCCGAGCGGAAGGCAGACGCTTCACCGACTGAGCCACCCAGGTGCCCCGAAGCCTATTTCTTGATGCTTATATTTCAATAAAACGATCTGACCGGAACCAGGCACTCCGGCTGACTCCCAGGCATGTGTTGAACACTGTCTACATGCCCACTCTCCTCAGAACATAAATTCAAACCATGTTAGAACCAGACGGACTCACAAGGGTCTTCTCGTCCAAGCCAACATTCTGCACATGAGGACGGTGAGCAGTGAGGTGGGTCACACGGGCCAAACAGTGTGGCGAGTGCTTTGCGTGCATTTTCACCTTTGGTCCTCACGCCAGTCCTGTGGCATCAAGCCACACATAAATAAATGGATGATAAATCAGATTTGGAAAGGATGTTAATAAGTTCCTCAAAATCTCCCAGTGACTGAGTGGCAAAGCTAGAATTCAAACCCAGGCAGACAGATTTTGGAGACCGTTTATTTGAGGCGTAACTCAGTCATCAACGGAAGAGGAGTAGTTCTAGTCTCTTCTCTGGTAGAACAGATATTCCACTGAGGTGATAGATGGTGTTAGGTGAGAAATTGTCCAAATGTGTGCAGCCGTGGAGCAGGAACTCGGTTTTGTCTGGGAGAGCTGGAGAAGACTGTGCTGGAGGACATAGTTGAGCCGGATCTTGAAAGCCCTCTAGGAATTTGCTAGGCAGTCAAAGGTATTAGGGGCCGTGGAACCTGTCAAGTGTGTCACGTGGTTTGTTCTAACAATGGTAGTTCTGTGCAACGGAAGGTGGCAGTGTAGGGGATGTGTGACGTAACATGCAAGAGACAAGACCGGAAAGGGAAGGATGGGCCACATTCTTGCATCCAGATTTCCAGCCTCCTTGCCCCCCACTCCCCCCACCCCGGGGTCCGTCCCACTTCTCCCCACCCCCTGGGCACAACTCCTGCTACTGTATTCAGCCTGGGGAGTGAGATCCAGACAGTGAATGCCTGGATTAGGGCAGGAGTCCGAGGGATTAAAAATCAGGAATGGTATACAGAGTTGGGAGGTAAGATTGAGGGGGCTTAGCGATGGTTGATAGGCCAGTGGTGAAGGAGCTGGAAGCATGACAGACCACTCCAGGACTTCTAACCGCGGACACTCAGGTTGATGGTGATGCTGTGAATACAATGGAAGAAGTTGGACGTGAAGGAAACCTGAAGGTCTCTAAGTTCATTTCTTCTTGCCCTGTATTGTAATGGAAGGGAAACAGTATCTTTGTACTTTGCTTCACGTTAGGGCTTAAACAGATTTAAGAGTCTGGAGATATTAGAATGATGCATCATAACGTATATACATCATTGGAAATACATGGGTGGTTTTATACAGATATTCCAAAGCAGAGTTTTGAATCCATTATAGTGTTGATAGCTGGAGGAGCTTCCAGACATCATCTGACCAAGAAGACAATAATTAATTCCCAAAGACTCTTTCATTTTGGTTTACTGTATTAAAACAAAACAAAACAAAAATACAAAACTAACCAGGAAATAAACAAAAACATTTAAAATTGAATTATTTAGATGGGCCCCAGTTAGCCTTCTTGTCCACGAGCACCAGACCCTCTGAGCTCATTTAAATAAGCTGCCTGGTTGTAGCAGTCACTTGAATTTCATACCCCTGAGCTAATCCAGCCTTCTCATTTCAGTAGTTGTGAAACTGGGTTAAATGCTTTGCCTACAGGTCGGGTGAAACAAGGTCTAAAGGAGGAAAAAATAGTGATTAAGGTAGAAACATTTATAAAACTATTAAAAAATGCTATGACAGTTAGACACGTGTAAATAGGTTGGGCTATCCCCACCCCCACACACACACACTGCAAAAAAAAAAAAAAAACAACTTTTTTTTTTTGCTTTTTTTTACGTTTAAGCTGATGTCGGCTCATTTATTCCATATCATTGCCCACAGTGCCACCTATTGGTAAAATGAAGCAATGATGAAGCCGCCAGGTTTTCTGTGGCCTGAAATGGATTCTGTGGCCTCTTAAGGAGTCTGAAAGTAGCCATTAGAAAGCAGATTCTGTCTGAGATCCGACTGCAATGGGAAGTAAACCACTACATCCCTGTGGGAATGCCCAACTCTGACATTCAGAGGACCTAAATCGGGGCAGGAAAGCAGAATATTTGACTTCCCAGGTTCCCGGCTCCACTGTTGCCACACCCCCAGGTTGCAGATTGTATGTCTTGCTGCTCGAGGGTGATTCCTGCCCTTTAGAAACACAGAGCTAAAGTGCTGAGCTCATTTGAGAAAAACTCTGCCAGAGCCTTCCTGTTATCACACAAGCTGTTAAGGGTCCACAAAGCATTCGCTTTGCTGAATGTATTTCATTTGAAAAATCAGTTTTATAAGAGGGGTCAATGTATTTTCCTTTTCCTTCTCTTTAAGAAGATTTCCTTCTTAAATCAGAAGCTTTGCTAGAGAAGGGTGTTCTCTCTCTAGAGCTCAGATACTGCCAAGCACAAAGTAAGGTGTAGTGCATGTGGGGGTGATGGGATCCTTCGAACATTTGTAAATGTAACTAGTATCAGCATCTTTCCCATTGTCGGTGTTGAACGACACGCTCGTTGACACACGTGCACACACATGGAGAGACACCAACTGGAGATGAGTGTAGGAAAGTAGACAAGCTAGTAAGACTTCATCTTTGTCCTATAGCATATGTACCACAATTTGAATAAAAACTCTAGAATAACATATTCAAGTTGTTTGTTACATGATTGAAATCAAAAGTTTTCGTCTGATCTTCCCCTTCTATACTCTGAGCTCCTGCAGATCTTTATATGACAGGATGTATTTCTGGTTAACTTTGTTCACTAGTGAGTGATTTCATTTCTCAGGCAGTTGGTATCTGATCGCTTTGGGGGGTAGGCTGTGCTGCCATCATTGCATCTAGTGGTCAGCCTACTTAGAGACCAGTGCTGACCCCACGTAAGCCAGCAGATGGCTGGGATCTGTGCCATCCATGTCTGCAAAGACGAAACTGTCCGCTGATATTTTTAAGGAAAATTTTAAATAAAACTTGAAAGAATAGTCCCACAAACAGCATGCCCTTTTAAAGAAACCTGGATAGTATGAGAGCAAGTTGAATTGATTTTGGTTGAAGGGCTACGGGGCCGACAGAAACAAATAACCATTAATTGAGGAACGAGGTCAAAAGCTCAAACGCAGAGAACAGAGGGCAGGCTGGAGGACAACTGTTTGGGAGATAAGCCCAGAAAGGGCCCATGGAGGGGGATTCCAAGGAGCTGGAGGCTGAATGTGCATGGGAGCACGGTCCTGGAGTTGGGCAGGGGGGTTCAAATCCTGCTGCTGCCTGTTGCGGCTGTGAGCCAAAGATGGATGGGTCCAACATAATGTACCTGTTCTATGCATTCAACAAGGTAGTACGTACAAACAGGAATGATCATAGGTTCCAAATGTCCAGTTTTGCTGCAGATTTTTTTTTCTTTTCTTTTAAATGCATTATCCTAGGAGCCTCAACAGATTTGGTAGACCCTCTTGCACTTGTAGCTTCAGCCATGCTGTCTTCTGGGCTTGGCTGGGGCTCACTTTGGAGATGACCAGGGACAGCCCAGGTCACTTATCCTGACTCTTTCCAGATACAACTTAACTTATTTCTGCCTTTCAAGGATGGCGCACAGGGTTTTGCCAATAGAACACAGTGTAGAGAGGAATGTGGGCTCTGGACAGCTAGCTGCTCCCGATCTGAATGGCGTTGGGAGAAGTATCCGGAATCCAGCTCTCTCTGCCTCATGTTTCAGGCCCATGTCTGCACCTTCCAGAAATCTGAGGCCACCAGGAATCCCCTGAGTGGTATCAGTGGGGAAAGGTGGATTATTCTGGGGTACATTTGCATGAAATGTCCATGGGTAAGAGGGGCTGGAAAGTCTTGTTAGTTTCAGTATACAAGAAGAATCTGAATGCTCTTGGTATAGTTCTGTCATTGATCATAGTGTGAATGTACAATGGCTTATTTTTTGGCATGCCTTTTTTTTCTTGCAATAAACTCCGTAGCAGTAAATACATAAGTGTTGGGACTTCTGTGTCTCCCATAGGTAATGCGAACACGTAACTTGCATAAAGTGTTTAGTACCACCGACTACTCGCCATCGGTGTACTGAATTCACTAGCTTTATGATAACCAGACACCCAAATGTGTCGAAGGAGGAATATATACCTCAAAAACGAATAGTGGCTTTAAGAAGACTTTTGTGAAAGGTAGCGATTTAGCCTGTTAAAATATTTAGCTGCTCAATACTGGCTCCTTTGGCAGAAAGAGCTCTCTGCCAACATTCACATGATTCCAGTTTTACATCAGTATCATCAGACCCTGCATCATTTTCCTGTTTCTGCTGTAACAAATTACCTCAAACTGAGAGGCTTAAAACTTCGCCAATGTGGGATCTTACAGTTCTGAAGCCGGAAGTCTGAAACGAGTCTCGCAGGTGAAAATCAGGGTGCCAGCAGGCCTGTGTTTTTCTGGAAGCTCTAGGGAGGACTCTGTTTCTTGCCCTTTTAGCTTCTATAGGCATCGCATCCCTTGGCCCGTGACCCCCGCAAAGTACCTCACTTCAACCTCAGCTTCTGACTTTGACCCTCCGGCAGGGACCCTGGCGATAGGGCGAATCCACAGGCTCCGGGATAAGCTCCCTCTCCCAGATCCTTCCCTTAATCACATCTGTATAGACCCTCTGCCATTTGGCCCTGTAGAGTAGATCAGGGCCGTCTTTGGGGGATTGTTATCCCCTTAACCGCAGATGCTTCGAGTTCATACTCTGTTCTGTTGATTCCAATAATGGTTGGATCACTACGCAGAATTAAATAAAGCTCTTGGAAGTTCTATTAAATAAGACAAATCTGACCTTTCTGTGAATGCTATTATAAATGCAATTAAAAAGTTCAATATTGAAGATGAAGTTATTTGTTTTTGAGATGATCACAAATTTGGCAGAGAAGTTTCATGGCGAAAGCAATGTTCTTACAAAATTAGAAAATTTATGGAGCAGAAATGTATTTGGAACAGGTTGTGCAAAAAAAATTAATATGTTCATAATCGATTGCAACAAGCTACAATATTCTAACAGTAAGAATAGATGCCCTAGTTATCAAATTTTATAGGTATACATACACAGAGTAGCTGAACTGAAAACTTTAATGACGAAGCTGACCATTTTTTTTTAAAGTAAAAAAACAAAAATCCCCTCCAGCCTGGCAATCCTCTATTTTGCTGCCTAACTTCAGTTGGTTTTAAAAATATCTGAGACCATGGGGGACTGTCTTCAAAATCGACCTGAGTTTTGAACAATGGTATTTAAATTATACATGCGAGTCATCTAAATTTTGGTTGAAATTCTTAAAAAATCTTCTGGAAATGTTTATCTTCTGATTCATTTACCTTTTATTAAGTTGTTTTCATCTCAATCCCACTGTGGTTAACATACAGTGTTATATCAGGTGTGATTTAACACTCTCATACAACACGACTCAAAGGTGCTCTTTGTCCCCTTGACTGATTTTACCCACACCCACCCCCTCCCCTCTAATATACTTTATTTTAAATGAGGACCCTCAGGGTTACTTTTTTTTTTTTTTTTGTCAACAAAAATATTTTTTGTTTGAACCATACCTCTGAATACATGGTTCTAAATGGTATATATAAAACATTCCATCAGGGGCGCCTGGGTAGCGCAATCGTTAAGCGTCTGCCTTCGGTTCAGGGCGTGCTCCCGGTGATCTGGGATTGAGCCCCACATCAGGCTCCTCCTCTGGGAGCCTGCTTCTTCCTCTCCCACTCCCCCTGCTTGTGTTCCCTCTCTCGCTGGCTGTCTCTGTCAAATAAATAAATAAAATATTTAAAAAAAATAAAAATAAAAAATAAAACATTCCATCCAAGAAAAGTAGAATACCCATTTTCTTCAAGTCCACACAGAAGAATCCCCTAGTTAAATCACATAAAAAGAGGCATAATAAATATTACAAATTGAAGAAGACTGAATTCATACCAAGTATATTTTCTATCCACAATGGTACAAAATGAAAGATCAGCAACAAAACAAAGTCGGAAAGTCTTCAGTGTACATAACAAATATTTAGTAAGTAAATATTACACAGCACACGACCGCACAAGCAGCGGGCCAAATAAGAACTCAAACAGCAAATCAAAAGGTCTCAAACAAAAGAAAAAGAAAACAGAATATTCTGAAACCTGTGGGATGCGGCAAAAGCAGATGTTAGAGTGAAATTTATGCTGCAAATGCTTGCCTTAAGTAAATTCAAATAACCAGCTTAACATGACACCACAAGGAACCAGGAAAAAGAAGAAGCTTGACTGAAATTAAACAGAGGAAGGAAAGAGCAAAGAAAAATCAAAGAAGAGACCAGAATAAATAGTAATGCAACATTGAAAGTAATGACCAGTTTTTCCAAAAAACCAAAATTGGCATTCCTTCAACTATGTTAAGAAAAAAAGAGGAGACCCTAAAACTAAAATGGGAAATGGAAGAGAAAAGAATATGACAGATAACCACAGATATACAGAGTGTTATAACAGGTTACTGTAGATAATTACACGCCAACAGGTAAGACAACTTAGGGGAAAAAAACAGGTAATTTTAAACACGCACATTACCATGATTAAATCCCGAGTCTTGAATCAAAGAAATAGGCCATTTTCTTAGACCAATAGCAAGAATGAAAATAGAATTAGGAAGCAAAAATCTTCCAGCACAGAAAAGCCCAAGACCACTTGGTTTTATTGGTAAATTCTACCAAACATTAAAAAAAAAAAAAGAAAAACAAAACAACAACAACTAATGACAATCTTTGTCAAAATTTTACAAATAATGGAATAGAGGGATCACATTCAAAATCATTCCCTGAGGCCAGGAATACCCTGATACCAGCTGCTGGGAATTTTTAATTGAAGTGTTTGATAAATTGAAAACCAAAGAACTTAAGATTTGAAGCTTTATAAAAACTGCAATTATTAAAAGCAACGCTTATGAGAAGACATGGGTAGTAAGGAGGGCACGTATTGCATGGTGCACTGGGTGTTATACGCAACTAATGAATCATCAAACTTTACATCAGAAACCAGGGATGTACTGTATGGTGACTAACATAATATAATAAAAAACATTAAAAAAAAAAGAAAACCAAAACAAAACAAAAAGACATGAAAATGTATTCTTATCAAAGCATGGAGGAAATTGAAATTTAATTTTAAAATTTGAGAACTCAGTGCAAAATTTAATTTTGAAAATCTGTTGCACTTTGAACTATTTTGACTTGTGAGAAGAATCTTTGGATGAAGCTTCTGTTCTCAATTTGGTGAATCTATATTTTGTACCAAAATATGAAATTAAGCAAAGTCTGATTTTCAAAAGAACAGTATAGCAAAACAACTTATCTAATGGCATTTCTCTTTCAAAAATATTTGTTGATACAACATATTCTGGGGAGAGTCATTAAGAGTAACAGTAAAAATATCTTGAAGTATTTACAAATTTCAAGATGAAAAAATCAGACTTGAGGATATCCTCCACTTAAGAGTCTGCTCTTATCCATCCAGATAAATATGCAATTGTAGAAAAAGTATTTTTCAAAAATACAGCCTCCGGAGTAGAGTTCATTAAGAATGCCAACAATTTCAAATTTAAGAATATTAAAACAATGTTGAAGAAGATTGTAGGAAACTTTGTGAAGAAATAATATTATTTAGAAAAATACATTCTTTAGGAAAATACCACTGGCGCCTATCGGATGCAAATATAGGCACAAGTGTATGGTCAGGTGCCAAGAATAATTATTGTGTGGTTTTTGTTTTTAATGACAATAATTATGTGGGATTTTTAGTATTCAAATCAATATACAGATTTTTTTAATGTTGCTTTCATTGATACGGGAATGTTTTATGTATATTTTAATGACATTAAAATCATTTTTGAATGTGACTGTTTCATAGATCTAATATAATAAAACCCAGTAAGTTGATCAGCAGATCATTACTCAAGATTTTATGTGCTTGATGATGAGTACTTAGCAGAGTCTCTCGCTCTGCAAACCTTGTGGGTCTGGCCACTCAATTACACTGCGATCCTATGTACAAAGCCCTTAGCACGGTGCCTGGCTCATTGTAATCTCTTATTATTACCATCAGCAGCTTAGTGAGAGACCTCCCCAGCCACCTAACCTTCAATAATCCCTTTCTCCTGGCCTGTGGAACACTTTCGTTGCCTATAAGCTCAACATTGTGGTGTGCGATGTTTTATTTTTTAACCTATTCCGTAAGTTTTTTTTTTCCTTGCCCTATGTGGCATTTCCTATTGACAGTGTTTATTTTCCATTTAACTGGCATTTCCTGTCCATCCTGCTTCTTTCCAAGCGTCCTGCAGCCGACACTATACTTTCTCCCAATTCCTTTAGCTCTACTGGGAGGGGACCGGGCTCCCCTACATGGTGGCTCTGACCCAACACTGTGTGTGCAAATGAGGGAGAGGGGACATTGCCATCCCCAAGACTCTGTTTGCCTCATGCCTAAGAGTGCCCTACAGACCATCAGCTACTTGGGGAGCCCTTTACTGTCTACACTAGCCCTTCCTCGCCCTCATCAAGATTGTTTCCAGACTCCAGAACAGCGTCCCTGGATACCCCTCGTGGCCTCAGTCCTTGCCTCTTGGCTTTGACATTGTGCTTTGTGACTTCAGGAGTGTTGATTTCAAGGCCTTTTCACTTCCTGACCTTCATGGTTTTGCTACAGTTTTCTGACCGAAGCCTCGTTGTGGCTCAGAAGGGGATAGGCTGGTGATGGGTAGTAAGGAGGGCACGTGTTGCATGGTGCGCTGGGTGTTATACGCAACTAATGAATCATCGAGCTTTGCATCAGAAACCAGGGATGTACTGTATGGTGACTAACATAATATAATAAAAAACATTAAAGTAAAAAAAAAGAAAGAAAGGTTCTTCCTGGAACATCGAGGGTTTGACATTGTTTGTGTGACCCCAGTCCCCTTCACCCCTCCCTTCTCCCTGCTCTGGGCAGAATCTGCCTTCCCTTTGACTTGGTGAGTCAGGATCTAACCTGTCGGTACTCGTCGTCCATCCATCCCCTGCCTCAGGCTGCACTTGCCTGCATTTGTGATCAGAATCCCATTGGCCATTTCAGGGCTCTGTGCGCTTTCTCCTTACAAATCTTTGTATTCTCCTTTACAGAAGCTTTGGGGCTCCGTGTTGCTTAGTTATTGTGTTGTTCTATAGATTTGCAAGAGAGAGAGAGAGCATGAACAGGGGGCAGGGAGAGGGAGATGCAGACTCCCTGCTGAGCAGGGAGCCCGATGCTGGGCTCGATCCCAGGACCGCGGGATCACGACATGAGCCAAAGTCAGACGCTTAACGACTGAGCCACCCAGGCACCCCAGGTCATTGAGTTCTTAACTGCCTGCTTTATTGTCCTCTGGAGTTTTGTTACTCAAAATGCGGATCATGGACAAGCAGCATCAGCATCAGCTGGGAATTTGTTAGAGATTCAGAATCTCAGGCCTCGCCCCAGATCTGTGAACCAGAAATCTGCATTATAACATTTATGCCCATTACAGTCAGACACTGTTCTGGGGCACCAGGAGGCTAAGGACATCTGTACTCTTGGTCTCTTCTCTGACGTGCCGGATAAACTCTAAGGAGAGCAGCGTGGTTCCCGGTGAACTGGGCATCTCAGAAAAAGCCGACCGTGGGAATGCCGTGCTTGGGAGGAATGAGGGAGAAGATGTATAGACAAAGACGGTGGAATTGATTGTTTTAGACATTCCAAATACTCATACATGTGTCCTTTAATGTATTTCTGTGCTAAGTAGTATTGATGATGATATTTGCAATGGTGTTAATACTAATGGTTTGTGCCGTCTTATCAAAAGAATCTGCATTTCAGTGAGAATTTCAGATAACTGGTACATGTATTGAAACTTGGGAAGTGATGTTTTCTAGAGCCGTGTTTTCCCAAGAGCTGTCATGTGGCATACGTTAGTGGATTAGAGCCTGTGCTAAATATGACAGCAACAATAATGAAATGGGGTGAAATAGAATATATAGAGAAGATCAGGCTGTGATAAGCATGTAGCCAAGGTAAATGGTGGTTCAGTATTTCTTTCAGTCCTATTGGTCCATATGTGCTAATATAAAATATATTTCTTACTGTGGGTAAAAAGGTTGGTAAGCGCCATCTAGACAAGCTTGCCGTAGCAAATACGGAACCAGGCTGAGTCACTGTGTTCACTTCTGGCACCGCATGTCACCTCTGCCCTCGCGCCTGCCTGGACATCTGCCTGGACATCTTTTTATTTATCATTATGCCTTGTGCCACCGTGAGGAAGAAAATGCAGAGCTGTGATTCCTGGGGAGTTACTTACTCAGGTGAGATTTAAACAAACCCCATCAGGTTGCAGTTGAAAGTTCCGCCCCGTGGTCTAAAGCAGAGCTTCTAAAACTTTTATAAGAACTACTCTTCGGAGACTGGGGATGTAACTAAAGCTATCATTTTGGAGTTTCTTTGAAAGCACTTTTTTTCCTCAAAAATCTATGTGAAAGCACATGAAAGGACTTTCACAGACCAGTAAGAACAATTCAGTAGGAACATGGGGGAAACCTCAAACTCTCACTTCGCAAAAGCATATCCAAATAGCAAATAACGTGACAAGGGGCTCAACAACATAAGTTTAGAAGGAAATTAAATGTAAATTAAAGCCACAATGTGGTACATCTGTGCCTGAGAAACTCTAAGCCGTTGAATGTAGCAGGTGCACAAAACTCAACAAAAATTACCTGGTACTCCTGTCAGGTGAAATGTATGCGCCGAAACTCATTTACTCTGTTGACAGGAAACCATGATTAATTACCATCAGACAAAGGCTAGTGTTAAATTTTTTTTTACACCCAAACAATATAGAAATGAGTGGCTTTTGACGATAGACTTCAGGCAGGCTGGGCAGACCTTCTTTTTTGTCTAAGAGTGCTGAGGTTACTTGAGATCAAGATGGAAAGTCAGATAGCAGATATTCTTGCGGGTATCAGCATCAAGACATTTTCAAAAACAGTTGGGAAGACGACTTTGAGAGTTTCGGTGGTGGTCTTTCTCTATGCCTCTCTACACCCAATTAATCACCAATCAGGAGCTTTCAAAGCTTTTCCACGTCTTTAATATCTTTTGAATTTTATCTTCATTATTTCTCCCTTAGACTTCAGGCAAATTCTTCTCTCTACCTCTAGCCTTATTCCATTCTAGGAGTGATTTTCTAAGGTGCAAATGGGGTTTTATTGTGCCCGTGAAACTCTGGGCCCCATGCCTTCAGGATAAAATCTCATCTTGTTAGAATAGTTGCAATTCCCACTCTGGACCTCCCCTCCTAGGCTCCTTATTTTATTCTCTCTTCCTCTCATGTGCTGTTCTTTGACAAATAATCCTCCATTTTTTTACAGGGTATTGACCTAGAAAGTGGTGTGAATTTTAGGTGTACAACGTAATGCTTTGATATTTGTACATATTGTGAGATAATTACCGCAATAAGTTTTGTTACCAATCATCACCACATGTAGTTACAAAACATTTTTTTTTCTTGTGATGAGAACTTTCAAGATCTATTCTCTTAGTAACTTGCAAATATGTAATGTGGTATCGTATTATTAACTAGAGTCAACATGCCGTGCGTTACATGGCCAGGCCTTATTTATCCCGTAACTCGACATTTGTACTCTTTGACCACCTTCTGTACATTTGAAATTTACAGAAAAAATGAAAAAAATACAATTAGTTAAAATTAGTATGAAGAACAGCCATATGATTCTTACCCAGCTCATCGGTTGTCATCATTTTACTGTATTTGCTTTATCCTTCGATCGTATGCTTTACACACACACACAGACCTTTTTGTGGATATATATTTTTCTTTTTTTTTCCCCCTGAATAATTTGAGGGTCAGTTACATGTATCAGAGCCCTTGACTCCAAAATACTACCATGTACGTTTCTGGAAGGTAAGGATATTTTCTTACAGAACCACACTATTGATAGAATACTTTCATTTAATCTGCATTCACTTTTCCAACTGTATGGTTGACCTAATAATGATCATTATGGCGCTTTTCCTCTTCAAGTTCAGGATTCCGTCCAGGCCCAGGTATTACGTTTAGCGGTCATGTCTCCCTTGCCTACATTAACCCGGGCCATTTCCATTGCCTTTCTGTGTCTCTTATGATATTGTTTAAAGAATGTATCCCCTTCCCCCCTTCTAAATAAAATAAGAGGGTTGGCACAACCATTTCTAAACTCTTTCTTTTGTCAACAACTACAAGCATATATTAAAAAGTAAATTAAATATGAACCCCATATAATAATCACTTGGGTTCAACAATTATGAACTTGTTGTCATTCTTATTTCATTCATACTTCTCAGTGGTACAGCTGTTTTTAAAAACTTTACAGCTGAACACATTGCATATTTTATAAATCATCAGTTTCGTGTGTGTGTGTGTGTGTATTCAACAGAAATGCCTATTTGTAACCTAAAAAGATGTGGCCTACAATGTCTACAGCCGCTTTAACCATAAATGCGAAAAGCTGGGAACAGTGTTCAAACAATGTTCAAATGTCCTTCAGTACAATGGATAGACACATTGTGGTATATTAATACAATGGGGTAGGATAAGCTATGAAAACCAATAAACTAATGCTACCAGTAAAACATTGATGAAGCAATAAAAAATAAAAACTGAGCAAAAGGAGCTAAGACAAATGATCCTGGTCAAAAACAGGCAGAACGAATCTGTGGTGTCAGGAGTCAGGACAGAGGTTAGTCTGGGGAGGGAAGGTAATGCGGGCGCAGTCATGTTAGCATTACCAACATCTAGATCATTGGAAATGCCCTGTTTCTTAACATGGGTTGCAGTAACATCTTTTGTCTATTTTATGAATATTTAGCGAACTATACAATTTGTACACTTTCCTATGTCCATTATAATTTGATAGATTATTTTTAAAAGGTAAATGAAGTTTATTGCCTATTCCTTAATATACCAGTATTTCTTTCAGCATGAAGATGATGTTTCAAATTATAAAAAATAAAAAAAAAACATTTTCCTTATCTCGTTAAATGGTTAAGACGCTGTTGCATTAAACCTACAGTATCGGAATGTTGATTCGAAGTCATAGGGGTGCGAACACTTACTAGGCTTTGCATTTAGGCTGTTTCTCTTTTCTATCTTACTGTCAAAATGTTTTGAATATTCTAATATAGATCAGTGTAAGGGCATAGCTGTTAAGAGTTCTGTCACCGTTCCCCAGATATATAAGACTAATTGCTTCAGCCTACTGTTGGTGAAAACGTTGATACGTCTGTCTTCTGCTAATGGATCCAGTTGCTTGTGTCATAGAGTGAAACAAATGGTTCTTGATCTCTTTTACAATCTCACAGAAATACTTCATCCTAATCTACACTTCATTTTTCATTACAGCCTCTTATTACATGCATAAAAATGTTTAATTTTGTCTTAAAGTTGGTGATTGAGAGTGTTCAGCTTGGAAAAAAAATATTTGCTGTTAAAATGAACTCCGCCAGACATTTACAAGTTTTTGTAACATTTCACACGTGCAGTAGCTACAGTCTTTCGGGCATCCATGCATCCACATTCTCGCTACAACACAGTTTGACGCTTTTCCGTATTTGCCGCAGGTCTTTGTTACATTAAACGAAATTTAAAACACGGATTCTTTCAAAGCCTCCTCTTCCCTGTCCTATTCCGTGTGACCTCTCTTTCCCCCTCCCTCCCAAGGCCAGCCCTCCAGCACTTAGTGCATAGTTTCCCAATGATGTTTTTGCTCTCTTATAACATATAGAAGCATGTAGAACAGTGTTTCATTTGAACATTTTTACAGAAATGATTGCATACTGTGTATGTCTTTTCCCGTTTACTTTTTTGCACACATTTCGAGGTATCAAAATCATAGCATTTAATTTGTACTGCATTTGAGGAGTGTGACAATTAACTTGCCTCCTCCCTTAGCATCATGTGTGAATGATCGTGTGCTCTGACATCAGTGCTGCAGAAGTCCTGGAGTGGGTCTTCACATGGCGTTGCGATGGAATCTCTGGGCATATCCCTAGAGATGAGATTGCTAGGCTGAGTCATAGAAAATCTTGCCAAATGGCTTTCCGAGGGGGTGTTCCAGTTTGCACTCTTAGCAGCAGTAAATGGGACTTCCTCTGTCCCTCCATGCCCTCCAACACATGGTTTTATTAGACATTTAAACTTTAGCAATGAGTTACTGTTTATTATTTACACAAACTGGATTAATCGACCTTAGCTCCATTTCTACCTGTTTTACTTTGATTGTGGAAAGAACACTTCACATGGGATCTACCCTCTACGCATTTTTAAGTGTACGATGGTTTATTGTGAACTTGAGGTGCAGTGTGTACAGCCCATCTCTAGAGCTCACTTATCACGCTTGGCTGTAACTTTATTCCCCACTGAGTAGGAGCTCCCCATTCCTATCTCCTCCCAGCTCCTAGCAACCATTGTAAGCTTTGATTCTGTGAATTTGACTATTTAAGATACACAGTGTAACAGAATCAAGTACTATTGGTCTTTCTGGGACCGACTCGTTTCAGCACAATGTCCTCAAGGTTCGCGTATGTTGCAGATGGTGGGGTTCTCTGCTTTTCGAAGGCTGAAGGCTGTTCCGCTGTATGTGCGAAGCTGTCCCTTCATCTGCGGATGGACCCTGAGGTTGTTCCCACATGTTGACTGCTACGAAAAATGCTCCGGTGAACAGGGGAGTGCTAATATCTCTTTATGATCCTGATTTCAGTTCTTTTGTATAATTAATAAGAAGTGGGATTTCTGGAACATATGGTAGTTCTATTTTTAATTTATTTTTGTGAAATCTTTCTTTTTTTCCCCTGCATAAAGAAAAATAGAATGGAACCCCAAGTATAAAAACTCTGCCTGTCCCGGGATGCCTGGGTGGCTCCACCAGTTGGGTGTCAGACTCTTGGTTTCGGCTCAGGTCACGGTCTCCTTGGAGTCATGGGTGAGGCCCCACCTCGGGCTCCATGCTGGGCATGGAGCCTTCTTGGGATTCTCTCCCTCTCCCTCTGCCCCTCTACCCCCGGCCTCTGTTTTTTCTCTCTTACTCTCTCTCTTAAAAACAAAAACAAAAACAAAACAAAACTGGCCTGCCCCTTATTTCCAGACACGCCAGCATGAATCTTCATAGTGCATCAACCATTTAAAACTACATCCCATCTTGTTAGTAGTCTGTCTTTTAAAATAAGTATCAGAATCCCATCTTTTTGTCATTTTTTGCCATTCTGTTTGCTGAACTGTGTTTTTTTCAACACTTGACATTTTTGTTATCGCGCGAGAGGCCCTGATGCTGCCCACAGCTTTCCCAGTGCACCGCTGAACACTGGGCCTCCCCGGGGGGCACAGTGGAAAGTCGCTGAGGGGGTCGGACGACAGCGAATGGGAGGCCAGGACAGAAGCCGCCTGTCTGTCAGGGCTCCTGGTGAAACACCCACAGGGCCATCTCACTTGGAGCAGCGGGAGCCGCCTGAGGCCTGACTCTACGGGTCTCTGCTGAGCGACTCCACCTGGGGGGCGGTGAGGCCGATCCTGTCACCTGGAAAGTGTGACCGGTGCCTGGCATGGTCTTATTAGCACCTCCGGAAGCTGGAAAACACTCCTGCTGTGAACCAAGGTTGAAATGATCTGTGGCACATTCTAGCAAACCAGACTCCGCAGAGCCCTTGCTGTCTCTCAGTGGTCTTTTTAGGAATCCCTTGCTGCCCCCAGAGGTTCCAGACCGCGCTCATTTCCAGTCCAACCATCTCTTCAAAGGAGCCCCATTGTCCTCTTCGTTGGGGCCCCAGTGCCTGAGACAGAGCTTCGTGTGACAGCACACTCCCTGGCCTGGGTCCTAACTTCGGAGCCATTGGAACGGGGATCAGCGGTTTCTCTTGAAGCGCCTCTTCCACTCCGTTCTCCCTCGCGCGCTGTGCTTGTGTCCTTATGTCTTCCACTTGGTACGTCAGTGAGGATGGTCCTCTGCCAATCTCTTGGACCTCCTCTTGTGGATGCAAAAACAGCTCGCACAGCTCTGAAGAATTCATCTTCAGGAACGTAAGCTTCCTGCCTCGTCTGTTTTTATCGGACGGGAAAATCTTTTCTAGGAACCCTCCAGCAGACTTGCCCTTTGAGCTCCTTGGTCAGAACCACATCATATACTCACCTGCTCCCTACACAATCCCTGGCAAGGAGTTTAGAGCAGACACCATGGGTTTAGATCTGGGCGTGAGCCAAATACAGCCCACTGCCCATTTCCTGTGGCCAGGAGCTGAGAGTGCTTTTTCCATTCCTAAATGGTTGGGGAAAAAATCAAAAGAATGGTATTTCATGACACAAAAGTTACATGAAATTCAGATTTCTTTGTCCGTAAATAAAGTTTAATTGGGGGGCACCTGGGTGGCTCAGTTGGCTAAGCTTCTGCCTTCGGCTCAGGTCATGATCTCAGGGTGCTGGGATTGAGTCCCACATCGGGCTCCCTGCTCAGTGGGGAGCCTGCTTCTCCCTCTGCCTGCCTCTCCCCATGCTTGTGCTCTCTCTCTCTCTCTGACAAATTAAAAAAAAAAAAAAAAACTTTAGAGTTTAGTTGGAACACAATTACGTTCATAATTTACATATTGTCACTCATTTCTTCCCTGTTCCAGCTACAGAGTTGACATTCTGAACTGAAGTACATGAGCCTGCAAAGCCTGAAATACTTAGTCTGTGGCTGTTTACAGAAAAGCTTGACTCAGCCAGGCTCAGATCACCCTCTTTTCATCTCTTGGGGGCAGGGCCCACTTTCCCTGAATACACTGCTTCCCGCATGTTTCTGGAACAAAACCAGGGCTCTGTTAGCAGCCACTCTGGAGGGGATGATGTCCTATTGAGACACCTTATTGGGAATATCATCATTGCTAACTTGTTCCTCCAGTGATGCTCGGCCTCTGCTTCCCCACCCAGATTGTTTTGTATATTGCTGGCAGAATGACCTTTCCAGAATGTCCTTATTAGCATGTTATATTTCTGCTTAGCTCTTCCTCACCTGTCAAATAAAGGCCAAACTCAATCCACCGCTCCATGCTCTCTACCCACCTAACCCCTGTGTATACCTTCTACTTCAGACATGTCCGGAATCCGTGTTTTCCTCCTTTGTGCAACTATGACCTTTCTTTTCATACCTTTATATTTTTATGTTAGCTCTTTTGTTTACTCTACCCAAATCCTAAGTATCTTTCAAGCTTCTCCTTAATTGCTCCTCCATGAGTTTTTCTCCGACTTTCCCATCTGCGTAATTTTATCATTTTCTAAATCCCTAAATAACTTGCTTGCTCTTAGGACACTGATAACATGATGGCTTTTTTTTCCAGTAATTTTTCTAAGCCATTCCTGGAAGATAGTAAGACCCTTGAGGCTGAGAACACTTTTTAAACCCAGTTCAGTAGCTTATACCTAGTAAGAGATAATGAGTGAATATTAGAATTTAACACCAATTATATAGAGTCTTGAAAGCCAGAAAAAAAGTTTTTCACTGTGGAACACCAGAAGATAGGAAAATGTATTGATGGCTTTTATTGGGATCGTGGGTGGGGAAGGAAAACTGATATATTATGGGTTATCTGTTTAAGGACAGATTATATGCTAAGTGCATTAAATATGTGATCTCTTTCAATACTAACAAGTAATCATCAAAAATGAGCTTTATGGGTTTTTTTTTTTTTCCCCTCAAAGAAATAGGTTCAGAAATATATGTATGTTGGCCAGGGACACACAGGTAGCAGCGTTAAGAATAGAACCCATGTCTGTTTGAATCCCTGATTTAGACCAGGCTCTTTTCATTACCTTAGAAAAGAAGCAGCCTTCATCTGGGTGATTACGAAGGTAATCCTTTCCTACCTCACTGTCAGTTAAGGATGGGTGTTGTGTGTCATACTTAGAAAGCGATAATAAAAGTGTATCTAAAAATAGAGAAACAAGTCCCATTATATCATGGTGTTTATAAATATTACCCATATCTACACTTTCCAGCTTGTAAAAATGATGTTCTTAAATAAACTAAAAACATTTCTGCCATAGATAGCTTGATGCGTGCAAATATGTGTATATTTATAAGTATGTGGCCTTGATAAAATTGTGTGTTGGATTAATCCACGTGTTTGCCATCTGGGCCCAGCTGACAGCACTGTGTATTAGAAGTGTTAAACTCTTAGAAGAATACAAGTTTACTTTGTGACCTTGACCAATTCTTTTTTAACTATGGCATCTAAAGTACAAGTGGCAACAGAAAAAATAAAACTGACTACATCAAATAGACATATTTTATGCTCCAAGTGATGATGTTGGCAAAGTGAACCAAAAACTTTTGGAAGAAACCATTTGCAAATCACTGGATAAAGGACTTGAATATATATAGAATATAGAACTCTTAAAACTCAAAAAAAAATTAAAATTGGCCAAAGGAGTGAATAGACATTTTTCCAAAGAAGAAATACAAATGACCAGTAAGCATTTGAAAAAATGTTTCCCTTATTAGTCATTAGGGAGTTACAAACAGACCCCTGGATACAGCAGAACAAACTGGTGGTGGCCAGGGGGGAGAGAGGTGAGGGGATGGGTGAAACAGGTGATGGGGACTAAGAGATATAAACTTGCAGGTCCAAAATAGATAAAAAGTACAGCATAAGGAATTTGGTCAAAAATACTGTGATCACGTTGTATGGTTACAGACGGTGACCCTACTTACTGTGATGAGCATTGCGTAATGTATGAAATTGTTGAATCACTATGTTGTACACCTGAAACTAACATAACATATGTCAACCATACTTCAATAATAAATTTCTTTTAAATGAAATACAAAGATACTTCTTCACACCCACTAGGTTGGCTATAATCAAAAAAGACAGACAGTAGCAAGTATTAGGGAAGAATGTGGAGAAATTGGGACTCTCTGACATTGACGACAGGACTGTAAAAGGGCACAGCCACTCTGGAAAACAGCGGCTCCTCAAACATTAAACATCATTCAGCAATTCCATTCATAGGTAAATATTCAAGAGAAATGAAAAAATATACAAACGAAAGTTTGTAGATGGATGTTCATGGTGGCGTTATTCATAACAGCCAGCAGTGAAAACTACCTGGAAGTCTGTCAACGGATGAAGGGATAAACACAATGTGGTCTATCCATACGGTGAACTATTACGCAGCTGTAAAAAGAAATGAAATACTGATAAATGCGACAAACTGGATGAACCTTGAAAACGACGTGCCGTGTGAAAGCAGTCAGTCACAAAAGCCCATGTATGGTATGACTCATTTCTGTGAATTATCCAAATGAGGCAAATGTATAGAAATAAAAAGGAAATACGTTGTTGGTAAAGGCTCCCTGGGGTGACAGCAGTGAGGATGGGGAATGTGTCTGAAGAGGTTTTCTTTCAGGTGTGTAAAATGTTATAAAGTTAGATTGTGGTGACAATTTCACAATAATTTGACAACAATAAAACACGCTGAATTGTACACTATAAAATGCTGAATTTTATGGTGTATGAATTATATTTCAATATGATCATAAATCACTTATTTGGGTATAATTAGGACTAACGACATTTATATTTTTAATGACATTTTGGGCATGTGTTTCTAGTCACTTCTTTATGATTTATGATGTATTTGAAGCAGTGATCAAGTACAACCAGTTTATTCCTGTGCTCATTCAATGTTTCCAGAAATGGACATTAATAAAAGCAGTGCATCCAAAAGATAAAATTTCCAGCAACTAGGAATACGTCCTTGCAGTGTGATTGGCTATCTGTGTGTTGTGGGGGGGGAGGAGGAGGGGACCACAGTCACTGCCCTGGAGAAGCACAGAGTTACAGACACGTTCACCACCAGGCGTGGTGTGAGAGGGTTTATGCGATACCAGGTACAGAAGCAAAGTGCTTCAAGAACGTGGAGAAGGGAAACCTTGCTTTGTGAGGTATGTCACAAAGGGTGGAAAGAGAGATGACATGGTAGAAGTAAGTACACAGTGGTCCTGTTTTATAAGAATGCATTCAAAACTATCCAGGGTAGATTAGAAACCAAGACGTTATGTAGTTCAAAACTTGAAAAATTTAAGCATAATTTTGGGGCGCCTAGGTGGTTCGGTCAGTTGAACGTCAGACTCTTGGTTTTAGTTCAGGTCGTGATCTCAGGGTCGTGAGATGGAGCCCTGTGGGGAAGTCTGCTTGAAGATTCTCTCCCTCTGCCCCTTCCCACACTCACCCACGCATGTCCTCGCTCTCAAATAAATAAATCTTTAAAAAAACATAATTTGCGGGATGCCTGGATGGCTCGGTTGGTTAAGCGGCTGCTTTCAGCTCAGGTCATGATCCCAGGGTCCTCGGGTCATCCCACATCCGGCTCCCGCTCAGTGGGGAGCCTGCTTCTCCGTCTGCCTGCCTCTCTCTCTCTCTCTTCTCTGACAAATAAATAAATGAAATATTTAAAAAAAAACATAATTTGCAAAGTTGGCAGTTACTATTTACAAGCAAAAGTGGCGTCAACAAGCATAATAGGGTCAACGATAGATGACTCTCTTCTGGTCTTAAAATGATGTAATTATTAACAAATATTTTCTTTAATTAGATAGACATGATTTTAAGTTCTGCATGTAAGATGATAGTTTATGTCGTACTCTACCTACCAAATGCATGTGATTATAATCAGCTAAACTGTGACTGTATTATAGGATTTCACCGCAGAACGGGGAAGGTAGAAGATTCTGGGAGACCTTTGTAACACCTGTAGATGCATCTGTAATTGAAATACCAAGAACGGTTAGAATATATTGTAGTTGACAATCGTCAGCTGTCTGACCACAGAGGGCTAGGGTGCAGCTTCTGACCATGGGAGTCCATTTCATCTATAAAAACGGCTTCAGTTAGCCAGCAAAGCTGAATGCTGCTTAGGTATCTTGGTTGGGGCCAAATTCTAATTGTTCCAAATCACCTTAACTCCCCCTCAAATCTAAGTTAAGATTAAACAGGGGAAAAGAGTCCTATCAGGAGGCCTGGTGCTTTCATTTACAAGACAAGCGAATGGCCGCGAGGTCACATTCTGTTCCTGAATGATGACCTTTCCTCTGTGCGATGTGGTTAATGCTTCATCGACATGCACACACCTGAAAAGAAGGAAAGTCCTGTAGTCCTGGAACATGTGTCAAGCAAACTAATGGATTCCTTTGCGCTCACGTTTCATCAGTTCCACAGCACATGTACTAAATAGGCAGTAGTTCATGTTGAATTAGAATAATAATGAAGAAGTGGTCATTCATGGGACGCATCCTGGGTTTTGATTTCGTGCCTTACATTAAACTTGTTCTTTGTCGGTTCACACTAAATGAGTCACAGCCCTTTTAGAAAGTAACAGGAAAGGAGATGAGCCCATGAGCAGAAGTGTTCATGGACAACTTGGAGAAAACGGTTCCGGTTTATCTCACAGGCTTGGAAAAGGCAAAACTGAGTTAACTCTTACCAGCCGCACAAAATTCAGAGCATCTCAGAGCAAAATCTTTGGGTGTCCATTCTATTATGTATGTGTTATTGACATCCGTGTTAAAAAGTGTAATTCATCACTTTATTTAAATGCTGTGATTGCTGAAATGTGGGGTAGTGCTAGGAACATAAGCTCACTGAAAGCACGTGAAAATTGGACCAATTGTTCTTTTTGAAAAATTGCTTCTAGCTGCTCTTAGCTCATGATGGGGAGGTGGGAAGAAGGGTGAAAGAAAACCTCATCGTTTCTTCTGTCTGGATTGATTGTAAGCTTGGGGAAGTTAGAGTGTGCACCTGAGTGATACTTTTTATAACCATTTGTTTTCTTTTGTAGTCTACTGCCATTGAAACGATTGGTTGTGTCATGTTTTAAATATCAAATTCATTAGTAACCCAAAAAAGGAAGAGGCTACCCTTAAGGGACCGTTCTCTTGGTTCTCTGTGGTCTCTTGTATTCTGAGCTTGTTTTTAGGGAGGAGGGATCCAAAGATCACAGTGCGTGAAGGAAGGGTTCTGAACTAGTGACTGACCACTCACCACTTCTAATTTTGTTAGGAGTGACTCTGGTCGTGACTTCCTTCGAACAATATGTCCTCCAAACTGTAGGGTCCGGAAGAACGTAGTCACATAAAACAAAGAAGTCACTTCGAAAGAGGTATTTCCCCGGGGTAAGTGAAGGAGGAAGTTACATAAAGACCCTTCTGTCTGGTGAGCATTTTCTCAGAGATCTGGGCCAAGGAGGGGAAAGCGAGAGGGTACGAACTGAGATTATCTAGTTGTGTGTGGTTTCCACCATTGTGCGGACAAGCTGAGCACCAGCTGCCAGGAGCCACGTCCACAGTGGACCGAGCCCTGTGAAAACACCTGCTCCAAAGTGCACTTTGGTCCCTACACTTGTGGTATTTGATTCTTGAGAGCAGCCTCCAATGTGATAACAGGTGTTCAGGATTAGAAGTGAGATCTCAGCTGCCCTGGTGTCTCACACGCATGCCGCCTAGGGTACGTGGGAGAGGCTAGAGCCTGCCTGTTCCCATGAAGGAGAAAGGTGCCTCCCCTCAGAGCAGCCGGCATTGTGGACATTGTTCCCCAGAAAGAACAGACACGATAGGCTTCTGTCTTGAGTAGACACACCTTGCTAACGCAAGAGCTCTTAAGGGATACAGGGAAGTGTGTTAAGTTTTTGGGTTTTTTCTTCAGTATTCTCTTACTGTACTGATCATTGGATATCTTAAAAAAAAAAACAAAACTCACCATGACAATGATTAAAGAACACTTGAGATCCGGTATTTTCCCTGTAAATCTATTTTCCATTGGTAAAAACATACACATTATTTCTACAACTAGAGTCAAGAATAAAAGCAAAGCTTATCTTTTTTTTTTTTTTGGTAATTATAGATTCTGTTAAAAGCTTCAAATAAGAAAAAAAAACTTAAAATTTTGTCTCTGACCTTTAAATTTGAGGTGAGTGTGTATGTAAGTTTTGTGATCTTCTTGATAAAAATGACATCCAGGAAAGGAAAGATGCCTGAGAACTGCCTCTCCATGGTCTTTTTACCTTTTTCTGTTAGATTTTTGTTTGGGGAAGGTATCTTTTCTTGTTGATTAGTAAGAATTCTTTACGTTTTTCCAATTATATATCTTTTGCCAAATATATACCCTTCCCCTCTCTAAAGTTGGTCCTTTTTTCCTTTAAAGCAATAAGGTCTTTTGTTCTATAGAAAGTTTTGTAATGTTAATTTAAATATAATTTCAAATTTTAACTAAAAATTCAGTATTTTATGGTTTGACCTTTTCTTTGTGTCTTGTTTAAGAAATCCTTTTCCATTCAGATATATCATAAAAGTGTTCTATATTTTCTTCTAAAGGTTTAGATTATATTTTAAAATTTTTCCTACACACCCCAAATTACCTTGCTCCACATGCCAGGCAGCTGAAGTGGAGAAGAACAAAAGAATAAGCAAGGCTGTGGTACCTTCATAAGGGGAAAATCAACAGGTAAGAGGATGCTTGGCCAGTGCAAATGCAAAGACAGGAAAAAATCAGATCAAATTATAGGTTGTTTTATTGGTTCTGTAGAAGGAGATGGGTTTAAGGAAGAAGGAAGAGGTGAAGCCAGATGGATCTGATCCTATGAGGCCTTATATCTATTTCAAGGAGTTTGGTTTCTACATTGAAATGAGTAGGGGGCAGTTGTAGGGTGTCAATCAAGAGTAGCACCAACAAATACATATTTTTAAAAATCCTTCTCTGCAGGGGCGCCTGGGTGGCACAGCGGTTAAGCGTCTGCCTTCGGCTCAGGGCGTGATCCCGGCGTTGTGGGATCGAGCCCCACATCAGGCTCCTCCGCTATGAGCCTGCTTCTTCCTCTCCCACTCCCCCTGCTTGTGTTCCCTCTCTCGCTGGCTGTCTCTATCTCTGTCAAATAAATAAATAAAATCTTTTAAAAAAAAAATCCTTCTCTGCAATGCAGGGGATGGTGTGGAAGGGCCAGGATGAGGCAAGACAAAATAGGTGGGAATTGGGGATCACGTGAAGTCGAGCTGGTGGTGCCTGAGAGCAACATTGGGACAGTCCCTGTACTACACATCTCCAGAGATGGAGAAAAGTAAGAAAGCTCAAGATAAATTTAGAGCGTAATCAGATTCCCTGTAGTGCTAGTCAGTGGCTTCTGCTATTACCCCCCTAGAAGTTAATGATCATGAAAGGAAATTTAAAAGTTCTGAATAGCATATTCCCCCCAGGATCCATCCTTACTTTGAGAAATGTCTCGTAGTTCATTGAACAGCATGGATATCATGAGCATGGCAACAATTTGGAGAACCTACAATGTCGGCAGGGAAGAAAATAATTTGCTAAAACGCAGGCCCATCTTTAAAGAGACCTTCCCACAGACTCATGGGCACTGCTTGCCTGTCTGTGAGCTCTTCAGAGACATCTGTGAAGTCTCTCCAGCATGCCATCATGGTGCCCTAACTCCTAACCATTACACAGGCACAGGGCTGACGAACTGCTTAGTGATACAAACATTTCGAAGTCTGGAATTTTAATCATCCACACATTAACATCAGCCGTTTAATAAGATTGTTGGCTGACATCTGCACTGAAGGAAAAGAGAGTCTTTTTTTGCAGAATGGGAAGGGAAGCCACTTTGGAGGCATTGGGAATTGAATAAAAAGTATATGAATACATATCTTATGTGAGGATGTGAGTCAGCTTGAGTTCCTAGTTCTCAAGGGATCAAAGAGGATGAAATTCTGCATTTTAGAGAGATGTCTTCAAAAAAAATTGACCCCAAAAGTGAATAGGTTCTTCCGCATCCTTTTCTTCTTTATCCCATTCTACTCTCCATGCTTTATTTTTGTGTCATTCTCTCATTACCTTCCCGAACTTGGTATTTTGTCGGTTTTAACAGCATTGAAGTTCAGACT
Organism: Ursus maritimus; assembly: GCF_017311325.1. Taxonomy (NCBI): domain Eukaryota; kingdom Metazoa; phylum Chordata; class Mammalia; order Carnivora; family Ursidae; genus Ursus; species Ursus maritimus. The sequence continues at coordinate 77,091,079 of NW_024426885.1, read as the reverse complement.
CTTGAGTAGGTAAAACTGGATTAGGTAGGAGGTGAGTCTGGGAGTTAAATAGGATTTATGCAATTATTGTATAGAGAAACATATATTCTAAGTTGCAAACATCAATTTAAAAAAGTAGAAATTTGAAAAAGAATTTGATTTATAATTGAGAAATAGTATAATCTACCTGTCTTAAATCTGAGATGAAAAGTATATGTCCCATTCCCTATGTGGAGGAATCTATTAGCAAATTACAGATATGTCATGAATCCATTGTGTGTTCTTTCCCATAGAGCAGTGGTTTTCATCCTGAGATCCGTGAACCCACTGAAATCGTGTGCCCGATTTTTGGGAGGAGATGTGTGAGTGTGGGAAGCGTGCACAGAGAGACAGAACCCAAATTTCATCATCTCCCCTTCCCCACCATCAGTTTACCGATCTAGTCTAAAGATTTCCTCTTTCCTTAACATTTTCCATTTCCTTCTTCTCTAGAAATACTTTGAAAGTGTTATTTGCAAGTACTATTTGCTTGTGATGATTACTTAGGAAGGCACTGGTAGGATTTTCTATAAGAACTACAGTGGTATTTTCTCCTGTCCCCACTTCCATTGGTCTGGGTGTTATACCACTGGGGCGGCCTCTAGATTAGCTCCAGCAGCCCAGAACAACACAGTCTTCTCTCCTCGATTAATTGGACACCCAGGTCTAAAATTGCGTAGAATATGTGTGTGTCGGCATGTACGTGGGAATATGTGTGTGTATAAGTAGAGATCTCTATATGAGGCATTGAGAAGATTATATATATTTATATATATATATATTTCTTATATATATAATTATAACTTAATTATAATTATATATAATTATAACTCGATAACTTAATTATATATATAATCATATATATATAAGATATATATAAGATGTATATATATCTTATATATATATGTATGTAATTTCTTCTCAAATGCCTCAACTGAGATTGAGAGTTGTTTTTCATTTGGATATAACCTAGGTAATGATTTAAATATCCTCTGTCAGTTTGAGGCAGTAAAAGAAAGTAAGTGTCAGATGATGAGTTCACTTTATATTGATCTTGCCAGTTTGATTAAAAAAATCTGTTGCTAGCTTGGTGTGTGCAAATCGGGCTGAGGTTTGTGCCGGGCTTTTTCCTTACCCCCTGCAGGGGAGCATCGACTTGAAGGCCTTCTTTAAAGTTACCATCTGAATCAGGTGTAATATATAATGCATAAACTGTTCTTATAATCACCTTTTATGAGAAAAACACCATTACCGAGTAGTTTGTAAAGACTTACGTGCTCATTATCTAGCTTGTACACACGTAGGCTTTGAGATGGTCGGTTCCCAGTGCAGATGTATATATATTTTTTTCTCCTCTCATTATCTCTGGCTCTTTATTTCATCTTAAGGAGGTCTGGCTCCGTGTAACAGGCTGTAATAAATCTGTACTGTGCCTTGATAAATCTTTTCATTAAAAATGTATGTCAGCTGCCTGCCCCTCTCGGAGCCACTTGCAAGCAACAAAAGGGATAGAAATTTTGAACAGGAATCTTGGACCAGAGGAGCAAATCTAGCGGAAGCACTAATGAAAGTGTCCATTTATTGAGCTCGTGGGCCTATTTCATGTCATGCCTGTTAGAATCAGCGAGTGGGATGGTTACCCTCTGGGTGCGGGACCTGACAAGACTGAGTAAGGGAGAGTCGAATAACTTGCTTTCACTTACATTGCCAGCGGTTTGCATTGCCAGGATTGCAACCCTGACAGGGTCATCCTGAGGACACAGGTGAGGTACCGGGCACGGGGCAGTGTCGCTCAGTCCAGGGATGCGAGGGGCTGCAGGAGGAGCCATGGCAGCCACTCTGCGCTCAGCACCCTGCCCACGATTTCACTCTAGATTCCTGCCTGCATGGCTGGGTACCCATCCATACCACCTCTCTCGGTGTTCTTATTTGCATGGCAATTGTGAGGTTGACTTAAGTGTCCCACTTGTGGGACACCTGGGTGGCCCAGTCGGTGAAGTGTCTGTCTTTGGCTTAGGTCATGATCTCGGGGTCCTGGGATCAAGTCCTGCATGGGGCTTACTGCTCAGCAGGGAGTCTGCTTCTCCCTCTCCTTCTGCCCCTCCGCCTCTCTTGTGTGCTTGCTCTCAAATAAATCTTAGGGAAAAAAAAGCATCCCACTGTCCTGAATACTTCCTTTCTCATTGTCTTGAAACCACCTTTGTAAACGTGCCACTCCGACCCCACCTTTAGGACTCCGTCCAGGTCAGGCATACATCACTATCCCACTTCTCCCTGACTTTCTTGCTGGGTTACCCCACTGCTCTGAAAGATGGTCTCTCGGACCCAGGTGGCCTGAGCTGAGGGTGGCCTCTGTGAGGAAGTAGCTCAGGCTTTCCTGATGCCCAGAGCGCTGTTCTCAAACCAGGACTCCGTTCACATATCTTACCATTTCCTTCTGTGGGAGTGCCACACACCCCCAGTCTCTTCCCCACTGCCAGCTGCTGCTTGCCACTCTGGTTTTCTGCCCAGAGACAGGTCTGAGGAGCAGAGCCTACTGTCTGCTCGTCTTAGGGGTTGTATGTACAAGGCTTGGTTGCTGCTTACCTGGGCTTCCTAGTTAGAGAGGAAGTGTTGCCATCTTCTTCCCTGTCCTTCAGACAATACCTTAAGGAAAACCACATGACCCATTTCTCCACATGGCCCTACATCACCTGCAAAAGATTCCCCTTGCTGGTTAAACAAGAGGTGTCCCTAGTATGTATGTCTGTAGGTATCTCTGAAGGGCTCGCAAGTAAGTAACATTGTGCGTTTTCTGCCTCTCCAAGAATACCTTTGGGCATTCTCTCACAGGAAATGGTGGCTTTCTCTGGCCCTCCCTCAGCTGTAGGGCTAGTCCATTCCCAGGCCCTGCCGCCCCCTCAGGTGTGAAAGCACGGACTGTCTGACCAGAGGAGTCTGAGAGGTCCCTGCAGAGCCTTCATCGTGAGGTTCACAGTGCTTTCTCTCCTCCCAACACTGTCTCCCTCTGACCTGTGTGCCCAGGGGGAGAGATGGTGCTGTTGTTCCTTCATATGTTAAATCACACCTGCTGAGCTTTCTCAACCTGGAGGGAAGAAAATAATACTCTCTTACTTGACATAAAGATCACAGGTATGTGTTCCCTGAACGTGAGAGCAAGTTGGTAAGCAGACTACAGAATGCATGCACGCTGAAGGGGCACTGACAGCTCCCCCGCCCTCAGTCCCCTGTCTGCCATGTTTGAGAGCACTCCAGCCACATCTGGTGCCTTCACACACCGGCTCGCTAGTTTTCACAGTAACCCCGACAGGTAGCTGCTGTTTATCTCCACTCACTGCTCTTAGAAACGAGAGTCACAGAAGATAAATCACTTCCTTACATCACATAGAGAGTAGGAGGCGGAGCTTTGACTGAGAGCCATTTCTCTTGGCTCCAAAGCGGATGCACTTTTTACTCTGCAGTATTGACAGCAAGACGTCTGAGTATCTTTGAGATCTCTGAAACCATTCCCAACAAAACTTCATGGTTCGTGAATGGTACATAGCAGGTGCTGGATAAGATACCACTTTTGATAGTGAATGAACCCTAGTCAGGGCCATATCACATATGATCATGCAGTTACATTGACTTTATTTTGAAACTGTTACACAAATTGTTACTTTTTCGTAATGATAATAATGATAAAATTATAGATGAGTATCATTCATTGTCTGAAAATTTCTCCATAGGAAAATCTGACGTACAAGATAGGCCAACACAATTTCCTACGTCTCTGAATCGAAAGAGCATTAAATAAGTTTTTAGTGTGTATGTGTGTCTTTTCCCCTCTGCCATATTGTCCCCACCACTTGAACGCGCTGCCTCTGTAAAGGAGAGAATTGGGCAGAGTGGGGTAAAAGGGCATGGGCTTGGGAAATCCGTGGACTTGGGCTTCAATGCAAGCCCCACCAGTATTTGACAATGGGAGAATTACATAACCTTTTAGCCTAGTCCCTGTCCTGAAGAAGTGGAGATAATCGCACCTAACCTACAGTGCTAATGTGAAGCTTAATTGAGATAATACATGTTAAGTGCATCTAGAAGCATAAGATTAAAGACTGGATAAATTTTAGTACATTTAAATGAAATATTTTGGCACAAAAAGGCATTATCAATGATGTTGATGGACAAGCTTCAGACGGGGGCAGATGCTTATAAAATTATCTAGAATCTATAATGGCTTTAAAAGGCAGTAAGAAAAAGATAAAAAACCCAACGAAGAAATAAAGGAAATGAAATGACAGCTAACAAAAAAGCAAGTTGAATGACCAATACACAGGGGAAAAAAGTGTTTAAACCCACTGGTAATCAGAAAAATGAAAACACAGAACTATTACTTCATACCCGTCATGTTGGCAAAATCTAAAAGTCTGATAAGTATTGCTGAAGACTTGGTGTAACGGGAACTGGTGCCTTTCCGATGAGATTAAATTGATATCACCCCTTTAAAGAGTGATCTGACATCATAGAGTCAGCCTGAAGATATGCATACCAAGGAGAAACTATACCTATTATAAAGAAATTCTTACACAATGCATGTCGAGATCCGTTGAATTCTCTACTGTGTATCGTGAACAAAGAATTAGAACATACGTGTTTGTAGATAAATGGAAAGATAAACCATAGCAACTGAAATGAATAAATGAGGTCTCCATATATTCATACATTTCAAAAACAGAATTGAAAAAGCCAGTTGCAAATGGAAGCGATATGATAAAATTTATGTAACTTTAAAAAAAGTAAAGTAATTGCACGTATAGTTGAGAGATTTACATTTGAATTGAAAGTCAATGATTTGCCTATCTCATTTTCCCCCCTTTGCTTATTTCCTAAATTCCATATGTGAGTGAAATCATATGGTGTTTGTCTTTCTCTGACTGACTTCCCTTAGCATAATATAAACCAAGAAAGAGACTCTCCGCTCTAGAGAACACACTGATGGTCACCAGAGGGGAGGTGGGTGGAGGGATGGGAGAAATCAGTGATGGGGATTCAGGAGCGCACACATTGAGATGAGCACGGGGTGATGTACAGAAGTGTTGAATCCCTACCTTGTACACCTGAAATTAATACGACACTGTATGCTAACTACCTGGAATTTAAATAAAAACTTAAAAATTTTAAAAATGGGAGAAAAGTCAACGAGCATGAATAGGAAGGGTGCATGAATGGGAAGGATGGAGGGAACAGGACTAGAGAAGGGAAGCTTTGATTTTATCAGTCATGTAATTGTCCAGTAAGGTGGTGTGGGTAGATCAACATAACGGGTCTATTCGTTTCTAGCGTGGACCTGTATTCCATCTTGTGCATATGCCACCGGTAACTCATGCTTCTGTCTCCAGGTGTTTGTGCTACTCTCTGTGTTTCACTAAGCCACTGTTCTTCAGTGGACTTCGCTGTGTGGGTCTCCCCACGCGCATGAGCAAGAATCTCTCTCGGGTAGTATTTTTGAATACTAGAGTTTGGAACACAGTTAGTGAATTGTGAAATCAACAACTGCCATTCATTGTATAAGTGAATTATCAAAGCTAATGTTCTATGTATGAGTGGTATGTTTCATGAAACAGTTTAACCATTTGTTGTATTTTTCTTTGAGTTTTATATAGTACACAGTTACATTTATATGTATTTCTGGATTCTGTAACTATATCCATGAATGTACATTGGGGCACTTTGTAAACTTTTTTTTTTTTAAGATTGATTGATTGATTGATTGATTTGACAGAGAGAGAGGCCATGAGAGAGGGAACACAGGCAGGGGGAGTGGGAAAGGGAGAAACAGGCTTCCCGCTGAGCAGGGAGCCCGACGCGGGGCTCCATCCCAGGACCCTGGGATCATGACCTCAGCCAAAGGCAGACCCCTAACGACTAAGCCACCCAGGCTTCCCTAAACTCTTTTTTTTTAATTTTTAGCAATTTTTTTAAGGATTTTATTTATTTATTTGAGACAGAGAGATAGAGCATTTGAGACAGAGGGAGAGAGAGAAGCAGACTCCCTGGTGAGCCAAGAGCCAGATGTTGGGTTCGATCCCAGGACGCCCAGATCATGACCTGAACTGAAGGCAGACACTTAACCGACGGAGCCACCCAGGTGCCCCAGCTGTCTTTTTTATTGCTTTTTGCAGTCATGAAGTTTGGAATGCACTGAAGCTGGTGCTTCAGGGTATCTCCTGTGTGTGTTGCTGCGTTCTGTTCACCGTGCTGTTGTGGTTGAGCTGTGTTTGCTTTCAGTCCATCCACCTGCAGTGGCTCTCTTTGCCTGTTGTGGTCTGGGTTTGGTCCTTGTGGTATTAGTGGATCAGTCTGGAGCCGCCTTGGCCTGAGCTGAGTCAGACCAGGTGTTTGCCAGAGATTCAGTAGCACTACACTGCACTGCAGGGCACTCTCCCTGGGTTGTTCCCTGAGAAGCTTTAGTTGGTGGGCAGGGCCTGCCGTCAGACCAGATGTCTGTCCCCAGCCCACTGCTGAGGCCACAGTCAGACTCCTGTGTGTGGTTATCTTTCCCTCTCCCTCAAGGCAGGAGTCACTTTGGAGCTGGCCCCTGCTGAGGCTGCTTGTGCACTGCCAGGCTCGTGGACCACTTTGGAGAACTGCTGAGGGTGGGTTAGAGGGGGCAGGTGTCTGCAAGAGAACGTGGGGGTGGGCCGAGCCATTAGCAAGCTACGGGAGAGTGTTTGCTATGTGCCGGTTTGCACAAGTGTCCATGTGTCTAGGCTGGGGGGGGTGGGTAGTGAAATGGCACCCCCAGCTCTTTTATTCTCAGAGAAGTCTCCTATGGATGCTTGCTCTTCCAGCACTTGCTGTGAAATTAGTAGGCAGTCCTCCTTCCTGTACCGCTCAGGCGTTTTCCAAACTGCTGCTTTGGGCTGCATCTCATCAGGGCTGTTTGTCGTGCTATCTGTTTAAGGGCAGACTCGGTTTCCTCTCACCCTCTAGCTCTCTCCCAGGCCAGCCTGCTGATGTTTAAGTTCCGGGTGTTCAGCCCTGCTGAATATAAGCCCTTGTGAAGTGGAGCCCCTCTGGTTTTCAAAGCCAAATGTTATGGGGGGTCATCTTTCCAGTGCAGATCCTCGGTGCCTTGGGTGCCTGGGGTGGGGTCTGCTCCTCTCCCTTCTCCTTGTTTGTTATGTTCTTCCCTCCTGGGGATGGTCTCAGGGGTCAGTTTGTTTCCCCATCATGTTTCTGCCCTTTCTACTGGATGTGGCCTCTTCACTCCCGTTAGCGGCGGAAAGTCTGTTCTGCTGGTCGTCGGGTCATTTTCTGGGTTGTTTATACCGAGGTGGGTGTCATCTAGGTATACCTGTGGGACCAGATGAGCTTGGATCCCCCTATTCTGCTGTCTTCCCTGGAAGTCCTCTACAAATCTTTTGTTTAATTTATTCCTAGAGACTCGGTACTTAGGGAAAATAAATGCTGTACATTAAAGCACAATTTCTAATGGTGCTGTAATACATAGAGACAATTAATTTTTGTTTATTCCCTTGGTGTCCTGCTACTTTGTCCAGTTTATTTACTTCTTAGTACATTCTAATAATTTATTAGTGTATTCTTCTGGATTTTCTGTATGCACAGTCATAATAGCTATGGATAATGAAGTTTTTCCTCCCTCCCTTCCTCTCTGCCCACCTCCCCCTGTCCATGTCCTTTTGTTCCACTCTACTGATGAGAACTTGCACGGTGATGTTGAATAGAGGTGGCAATGGCGGGCATCTTTGCAGCTTTCTGACTCTCAAAGGGAAATCTTCCAATGTTTCTCCCCAAGAATTTTTTTCCTCTCTAGGTTTTTGATAGGTAAGGGATCAGGTAAGGGGTGCTCTTTGCTACTCCACATTTGCCAAGAATATATATGTTTAAAAATATCCCAAAAGGATGTTAAATGTATTCAGACTCTTGATCTGCATTTTTTAAACGATTATTTCCTTCCATAATTGGCTAATAGGGTGAATAGCATTCATGGATGCTTTGCCTCTTCTGAGCACTTGAGACTGTAAAATAACCTCTAAATAGTACTTACGCTGTACATGACGCTGACATTGTAGCACTGTTCCTTCACGTGGGACTCCACTGGGCCATTTAAATGGAACTTCAGTGACACTAGGGCTCAACATACGTCCCTCGGCTGAAACCCCTGAATGTTTGCTTCTCTCTCTACTTTACTGTGATCAGATTTTGGGGCATTGGACTATTCCTTTGTTTCTTGCCAGCTCATCATGCATTTAGAAAAATGTTTTTAAATGTTTTATCTAGTGTGTTCAGTTGTCTCCAACAGCTGCCTCTTCAGGGCATCTATCTCACATACTGTTGGAAACAGCCTAGTATATTATTTACTTCAAAACATTGTTTGAAGTAAATATGGCAAACTGTCAACTTGCATTAAATATGAGGGAAGCATACATTGGTGTTTCATTGCTACATTGGAAGCATACATTTTTTTCTGTAGTTTTTATATTTTTAATAAACAATTGCGTTGTATTTTTTAGATGATATTTCTCTTCTGCTTACCAGGGAAAGCATTTAGCACATATTAAAAACTTTGACTTTCGCTTCTCTTTACATGACTCACTTTTCCCTTCGGTGTCAAAGTCACAGGCTCTGTGGCACTTCTGAGAGGGATGTGTCACCTGTTTTCATCACATGCTTGGTGGTAGGGGGGCCCAGAGCCCTAAGTAAGCAGAAGCCTGAGGGCATTTCTGCTGCTTTTGCCTATAAAGAGTGGTGACTATAAAATCTTCATACTGTATTCCATTTTCATTTCTTCATGAAAGTCACCTGCCCCTTCCTTTCCCCCTCCAGTCTTTGGGAAGTCAGAGGCGGGGGCTTTTCTCTAAAACAGGAAATCAGAAATGAATCTAGCTATAACCCAAAGCAGGAGAGGGTGGCCTGAGTTCTAGATACGGGATTGAAAAGCTTAAGTTAGTGCATTTATTTACTTCTCTTCCTCAGGCTAGGTCTTGATTAGGAATGCTGTTTTCCACCCATCACTCCCTTGTTTCTGCTTCCAAATACAGAATGAAGGCACTCCATTGTCCAGGGCAGAACTCCACTTTGTCAGCAGGGCATGCCCAGAGAGGATGTTAAATAACTACCTAAGAGGGAAAGGGACCCACATGACGGGCGTTTAGGGACTGAAGTTCATAGAGCTGAGTACTCATAAAAGGAATTCTGCCAGTTTCAGAGATGGTTTAGGGTTAAAATTTTAACCAGAGCAGAACAAACAAGAAATCTGATTAAATTTAAAGTTTTAAGTGTATTTTCATTACTACTTTTCAAATATACTTATATTCTCTGTGCCCATACCTATATCTATCTATTAGAAAAATGAACACATACTTTGTTTCTTTTTAAATATTTTGTTATTATATTATGTTAGTCACCATACAGTACATCCCTAGTTTTGATGTAGTGTTCCATGATTCATTATTTGCGTATAACACCCAGTGCACCATGCAATACGTGCCCTCCTTAATACCCATCACCGGTCCATCCCATTCCCCCACCCCCCTCCCCTCTGAAGCCCTCAGTTTGTTTCCCAGAGTCCATAGTCTCTCATGGTTCATTCCCCCTTCTGTTTACCCCCCCCCTTCTTCTCCCCTTTCTTCTCCTACTACATGTACTGAAAGATCTTTTCTTTGGAAACTTCTAGAACCATTGATATAGGCTTGTTTTCTTCAGAGTACTGTAGGTGTACTATGTGTGGGATTCTATGTATATCTATTTCAGTTCCACTTTTGGGGGGAGGATTTGACATTTTAAAGAAGCAAATTTATAAAAATTCACATAAAGCGGTGTTTTTTCCAGTATCCAATATAATCTGACTATGTGCATGTATTTTAAGGAATCGAGAGATCGAATAGCTAACTATCTTTTTCAACTATATAGTCAATATTTTAAAATAAATGTAAACAAAAATAATAAGACTAAAAGATGGTGAAATTAGGATGTGGCATCTCATGTTTAGCAGCAGGAAATATTTTCCAATTTATATTCCTCCCATAAAAGGCTTCCATTTGCCTTTTTAATGTCCTAGGGAATATAATAACTATTTCTGAGTTTTTAAATGCCTTTTAATCTTTGGGTCTTTTATTGTTGTTCCATAAAATTCATTCACTCCCTTGCCATTGTATTTTTTCAAAGCAAATCCCAGATAAAGTGCAGCTCTGTGTTTCTGTGAGATAATAGAAAAGCAGAGCTTGGGGTGATGTATATGACTTATGTTTAGCTGCATTTGTTTTATGAGAGACATTAAGATGGCAGGAGAGGATAAGGGCCACAGTAAAGGAAAATGGATTATTATTTTCAGTAGACTCTACATAAACATTGGAGACATTAAAAATAATTGAAATAGTCTGAGCACTTGAACATAATTTGGAAAGCTAACAGAAATGTTTCTATAATACAGAAAAGCGTGTTAATACTAGAAGGTGGTCTGTGACTTCACACGTATTCCCATCTGTGTGTGTGCATTTCCTGGAGCTACTCAAGAGCAGTCCACACAGACAAGGTAGGAATAATGACTGGCACTTAAACCGTCATGGTCTGTCTATCATTGAAGGGCTATGGTGCATACTTTAATGTTAGAGTTCTCCTGGACAATACAGTATTGATTCTGGATCAATGCATCTTTTCAGGGATCTTGGGAAGATTGAACTTCTCATAACTCAACAACGTCCACCTGTTTCTCTCTTCTTCAAACCGCCTCCTTTTATTCAACAATGCCATAATATTTTCTTTGTCTTTTTTTTTTTACTTTAGAATATGCATTTGCACACACATACATAGATACGTACATACTCTCACAACTTTAATTAGTAAAGACAAATTGTTTAAGGAAATAGCATCATGGCCATAGTATCAAGTTAAATTCATCTTCCAGCTGCTAAGCATTGAGATTTTGCAACCAAGATCTTTGCAACCAAGAGGTCAAGAGCCCCAGTAATGTGGTAATTACTAATGTAGCCATGTAGTAATGTACCAGATCGAGGGTCATCCAGAGAATCTGAAGTTGGAGCAGCTGAAGGAATGAAATCAGCATTCTTGATCAAAACATTTGCTTCTTTTTAAGAATTTATAAATGAGAGTTTTTTTTCACTCTTCCCCCCCCAAAAAAATCTGTTAAATTGTATTAAAATATAATACTCTACACCCTAATAGCGGACCTTTAAAAATCCCTGAATAGCCAATGTAAATATTCGAAAATGCATTTAAAGAACCACCAAACCAAAATAAAAGTAGCCTCCGTCACCACTAGGGAGTTGGCTGAAACACAGTTGCCTTTTCTGCCATACACATTTACTTAGAATGAACTCTTGTTGATTATTAAAACCCCTGAATCTTAACCGTGGAAGATGGAACTGAGACCCATGAGTTGGTTTTTGTGTTCCCTTCCTCTTATATATCTTTTATAATAATAAATGGCATTCTGTTAGTACAGCTGTTGGAATTGTTACCTTTTGGGGATATGAGGGTGAGCAGTCACAGCGAACGATCTTATTTAATAACAAAATAATGCCCATTTTTATATTACTTCACAGCATATATGTTTAAAATTGTGAGGCCTAGAGGAAACAGTTCCATAAAATAAGTTTAATGCTGCCTCTGTATCTCTCCGGGAATGAAGAGGGAATAGCTCTCTCTGGGTAGACAAGACAAGGGTCTACCATGATCAGTGGAAAGGAAAGAAGGTAATCTAGTGACTCTTAGTGGGATCCAAAAACTCACTTCCTGTCTTTTCGCCCAAAATCACAAAGAGATACTACTCTTTCTAAATCTGTGGTCACTCATTTCAAGACTAGTTTTTGGCTTTTGTTTTGTTTTAAATATTTTATTTATTTATTTATTTTAGAAAGAACATGTGTAGGGGGAGGGGCAGAAGGAGAGAGAATCACCAGCTGAGCATGAGTGGGTCACGGGGCTCATCCCAGAACCCTGAGAATCATGACTTGCACTGAAACCAAGAGTTGGGCTTGGTGTCTTAACCAGCGGAACCACCCAGGTGCCCCTAGACTAGTTTTATTTAATCTGAGGGATTAAAACCCTATTATTATCCAACTGATTGGCCAAAAAAAAACCCAAAAAACAAAAAGCCTTCAGATTGACATTTTAGTAGTGCCCCCTTTTTAAAGATAGGTTACATTAATAAGTTCTTTGCAAATTCTATTAGTGACTCGGCACATTTCTGGTTTGGGGACGTTCAAATCCGTCTTTGCTTTCGTAGTCACTTCTCAAGCCTTCTACATTCTCCACACGACGGGATGGAATACATTTTGTTTCCTCTTAGGATGAAGACAATGTTTTTTGTTTTTTGTTTTAAAGATTTTTTATTTATTTATTCGACAGAGATAGAGACAGCCAGCGAGAGAGGGAACACAAGCAGGGGGAGTGGGAGAGGAAGAAGCAGGCTCACAGCAGAAGAGCCTGATGTGGGGCTCGATCCCAGAACGCCGGGATCACGCCCTGAGCCGAAGGCAGACGCTTAACCGCTGTGCCACCCAGGCGCCCCTGAAGACAATGTTTTTAAAACTATGATTTGTGTGATCACATGTCTTATGTGACACTTTGGCACCTCCTTCTTTTCCTCTTTTCCACCTTTCTTTGGAAAAAATGTTGGCATCAATCCACTCAATTAAAATAACATTCCAATCTTACCTGACTTATGTAGCAGAAGCAATGACATAGTATACCACTGTGTAGGCTGACTAAGCCTGAGATTGTGCCAATTAAAGAGAGTGTATCCCTGAGTTTTAGTATTACTAAGCTTTGAGGTGGGGCGGGGAGTTCTTTTCATTGGTCGTGTCCATTGCCTACACCCACATGACTTTCTTCATAATATGCTTGTGATGCAAACTACAGATTCCATAGATGAAATGAGAGTAGACACAGAATCAGGGAAGGCATAGGAGATACACTTTGTAATAGATCAAGATAGAAATTTCAGCATCCTGTTCTCTCCACTTAAAAACAATATGGAAGATCATTAACTATAGCATTTTTCTTGCATTTTTTCCACTTCCCTTACATAGATGATTCTACTTAGAAGCATTTTTCAGGATACTAAACAGGTTTATTCTTTTTTTCCATAAAAACTAGCTAAAGAAATAGTAAAGTATGAGAAGAAACCTAATAAACATTTGAGTTGGTGTGGGTTTAACCGGTGAGATTGTCATGAGTCTTACTTACCACCCTAAAGTCTCCATCTCTGTACTTCCCTCATCCTGTCCCTCTTCACAGTCTTTCGTGTTGATTAAGCCTGTGGATTTTCCTGGTGTCATTTCCCCCTCTTATGGCCAAGCCTCAGTGTGTATCGAGTGATGGGTGTCCCACTTCAGAAGACAGGCTCTTGGCTGTGCCACTAAGTAACTGACACCTTTAAAGAAGCCACTTAATCTCATCAGAACCTGGTTTCCTCTGTTATAATCCATCATGGCTTCCTGAATGACCGATGGTCCATCTCTCTAAGGTTTGGTGATTCATTTATCTTGAGTGTGAATTCCTTCTTGGCCCAAACTTCATTAGCCTCAAACTATTCTCTCTTGTAAATCTAGGGGTTCAGTTGCGTAGGTAAAATAGAAGTGTGATTAAGCAAGTTGTGAAGGAAACAAGTTGGATGAGGAATCTTGTAAGAACAGGAGCAATAAAGAAGTCTGAAAATCTTGCCTGAACCTTCTTGCCTCTCCCAGGAGTCCTGCCTTTCTCATATATGCACGTTCATTCAGCAAACATGATTGAACACTCTCCAAACACCAGGTGTCGTCAGGCTTTTGGAACCCAGAGGTGACCTTGTGTCAGACTATCAGTCTGGACGAGACAGATAAGAAAGCTGACATTTTCTTTTGCTGTCGTGGGCACACGGCGGAGGCACCGAGAGGCTGAGATACCAGTTGCCAGGAGAAATCATTCTTCAGTCTTCCCTGTTCCTACATCTCCATCTCTCTCAATCCTTTATTGTAGCTCTAGTGCTCCGAAATGGGCTCTAGAGGCAGACTGCCTGCCGCGGAGTATATACTCCTGTATCTAGTTATTCTGTGGCCCTGGGAAGTCCTTGAACCTCTTCATCAGTTTTCTCATCTGTAAAATGGGGATAACAATAGCAGTGCCTAGATCATAGGATTATGAGGGCTGAATGAGACAATACACACACACACACACACACACACACACACACACACACACACTATTTAGTATAGTTCTTGGCACATAATAAGCACTTAATAATAGAGTTACTTCCATGTAATTACCTCTGTGTTTGCCCCTCTAAATTTTTAAGAGGACATTGGCTCAATCTGTAACCTTTGAAATGTTTCTCTTCAACATACTTTTTCACAAACCACTTTTTGGCCAAAAATGCCATGATAGCAAGGATCATAATTTTTTAAATTATGTTTTTGAATTCTATGAATTCTAATACATTGAGTACAAATAAGTATTAGAAAAAGAAAGGAAGGATTTAATTTGGGTTGTCAAAAACATCAATAACAACATTACTTGTCAGTAAATAGAAATTCTTTAGGTTTACTGAAACAGAATACAGATAAAGCTGTAATGTCCATTAGCTGAAAGCAAGGATCATCGTTTCTCAGCATGTTCTGAGACTGGATCCTTCCATCCTCCTAGATCCCACAGAAAAAAGATCTCCAAATACTGAAGACATGTGTGAATGGCATCCAACAAATAAGTTCCCCAGATATTTTTAAGGAGCTTATTTAATTTCATTTAAAAACACATACCAAACAGTGTCATATTTGGGTCTTTTTTGTGGGATCTTTCTCAAGGAATACTGATTAACAGTACAGTTGGCCAGAAACTGGTAAGAGGGAGACTTCCATGTTCTATTTAATTTGCTACCATTTTGACACCATTTCATTTAGCCAGCATGTACTATTTTGGGAATTCAAAGGTGGTCTGAGAAAAGTTCCACCATTATGAACATGGTTTTGCTTGAATCCCCATTACTTTTTTTTTAATTATAATTTTAAGGTCCAACAAAATGCATTTTCTTTTTTATTTAGTATTTTACCAGACTTTCCATAGATAAACTATTTTTTTTGTTTTTTAATTTAATTCCAGTTAGTTAGCATACAGTGTTATATTAGTTTCAGGTGTACAATAGAGTGATTCAACACTTCCGTACATGACCCCGTGCTCATCAGGACAAGTGGACAAGTGCCCTCCTTCATTCCCATCACCTGTTTCCCCCACCCCCACCCTCTGGTGATCATCAGTGTGTTCTCTGTAGTTAAGAGTCTGTTTCTTGGTTTGCCTTTTTCTCCCCCCTTTGCTCATGTGTTTTGTTTCTTAAATTCCACGTATGAGTGAAATCATATGCTATTTGTCTTTCTCTGACTGACTTACTTCACTTAGCATACCTCTATTAGCTCCATCCATGCCATTGTAAATGGCAGGTTTTCGGTTTTTTTTAATTGATGAATAATAATCCACTGTATATATGTATATCACTTCTTCTTTATCCACTCGTTATCTATCAATGGACACTTGGGCTGCTTCCACAGTTTGGCTATCGTAAATAATGCTGCTGTAAACAAAAGGATGCATGTATCCCTTTGAATCAGTGTTTTTGTATTTGGGGGGTAAATACCCAGTAGTGTGATTACTAGATCATAGAGTAGTTCAATTTTTAACTTTCTGAGGAAATTCCATACTGTTTCCACAGTGGCTGCACCAGTTTGCATTCCCACCAACAGTGCACTAGGGCTCCCCTTTCTCCGCATCCTTCCAGCACCTGTTGTTTCTTGTGTTGTTGATTTTAGACATTCTGACAGGTTATGAGGTGATATCTCATTGTAGTTTTGATTTGTATTTCCCTGATGATGAGTGATGTTGAGCATCTTTTCATGTGTCTGTTGGCCATCTGGCTGTCTTCTTTGGAAATATGTTCATGACTTCCGCCCATGTTTCAATTGGATTATTTGTTTTTTGGGTGTTGAGTTGCATAAGTGTTCTACATACTTTGGACACTAACCCTTTATCAGACACATCATTTGCTAATATCTTCTCCCATCCATAGGTTGCCTCTTAGTTGTGTTGATAGTTTCCTTCACTGTGCAGAAGCTTTTTATCTTGATGCAGTCCCAATAGTTTATTTTTGCTTTTGTTTCCCTTGCCTCAGGAGACATATCTAGAAAGAAGGTGAAAAGGCTGATGTCAAAGAAGTTACTACTGTGTCCTCCTCTAAAATTTCTATGGTATCAGGTCTCACATTCAGGTCTTTCATCCATTTTGAATTTATATTTGTGTATGCTGTAAGAAAGTGGTCCAGTTTCATTCTGTTGCATGTAACTGACCAGTTTTCCCAGCATCATTTGTTGAAAAGACTGTCTTTTTGCCATTGGATATTCTTTCCTGCTTCACCAGAGATTAATTGACCTTATAAATGCGGGTTTATTTCTGGATTTTCTATTCTGTTCCATTGATCTGTGTCCGTTTTAATGCCAGTACCATACTATTTTGATCACTACAGTTTTGTAATACAAGTTCAAGTCCAGAATTGTGATGCCTCCAGCTTTGCTTTTCTTTTTCGAAGTTGCTTTGGCTATGTGCTGTCTTTTGTGGTTCTCCACACATCTTAGGATTGTTTGTTCTAGTTCTGTGAAAAATGCTGTTGGTATTTTGATAGGGATTGCATTAAATGTGTAGATTGCTTTGGGTAGTATAGACATTTTAACAATGTTTGTTCTTCCAATCCAGGAGCATGGAATGTTTTTCCATTTCTTTGTGTCCTCTTCAATGTGTTTCATCATTGTTCTATAGATTTCAGAGAACAGGTCTTTCAACTCTTTGGTTAGGTTTATTCCTAGGTATCTTATTTAGGGTCCCATCATAAATGGGATTGATATCTTAAATTCTCTTTCTTCTTCATATTGGTGTATTGAAATGCAACAGATTTCTGCATATCAATTTTATATCCTGCAACTTGACTGAATCCATTTATCAATTCTAGTAGTTTTTTGGTGGAGTCTTTCGGGTTTTCTGTATATAGTATCATGTCATCTGCAAATAGTGAAAGTTTTACTTCTTCCTTGCTGATTTGGATGCCTTTTAATTTCCTTTTGTTGTCTGATTGCTGAGGCTCGGACTTCCAGTACTATGCTAAATAACAATGATGAGAGTAGACATCCCACTCTTGCTACTGACCAAAGAGGAAAAGCTCTGTTTTTCTCCATTGAGGATGGTATTAGCTGTTTTCTAATATACTTCCCTCTTAGGACTGTCTTTGCTGCGTGCCAAACGTTTTGGACCACTGTATTTTCATTTTTATTTGTTTCCATGTACTTTTTCTTTTTTTTAAATATTCTACTTATTTCTTTGAGAGAGAGACCATGAGCAGGGGGAAGGGCAAAGGGAGAGGAGGAAGCAGACTCCCTGCTGAACAGCGGGCCCATTGCGGGACTTGATCCCAGGGCCCTGAGATCATGACCTGAGCCAAAGGCAGACCCTTAACCGACTGAACCACCCAGGCAGCCCTCCATGTACCTTTTCATTTCTTCTTTTACTTTCTGGTTGACACATTCATTGTTAAGTAGCATGTTATTTAACTTCCAGGTATTTATGATCTGTCCAGATTTTTTCTTGTGGCTGATTGCAAGTATCATAGCATTGTGGTCAGAAAAGATGCATACTATGGCTCTGATATTCTTGAATTTGTTGAGGTTGGTGTTGTGGGCTAATATGTAATGTATTCTGGAGAATGTTCCATGTGTACTTGTAAAGAATATGTATTCTGCTGCTTTAGGATGGAGTGTTCTGAATACATCTGTTAGGTCCATCTGGTCCAGTGCGTCATTCAAAGCCATTGTTTTCTTATTGATCTTCTGTTTATACAATCTATCCATTTTGTAAGTGGGGTGTTGAAGTCCCCTACTATTATTGTATTATTACTGATTAGTTCCTTAACATTTATTATTAACTGCTTTATGTATTTGGGTGCTTCTTTGTTGAGTGCATAAATATTTACAATTGTTATATCTTCTTTTGGACTGTCCCCTTTATGATTATATAGTGTCCTTCTTTTCTCTCATTACAGTCTTTGTTTTAAAATCTATTTTGTCTGAAATAAGTAAAGATACTCCAACTTTCTTCTGACATCTGTTTGCATTATAGATGATTATCTGTCCCCTCACTTTCAATCTGGAGGTATCTTTAGGTCTGAAATGAGTCTATAGACAAACTCTATACAAGGTTTTGCTTAAGCTGTATTCTACATCCTGAAACTTTTCTTTTCATCAATACTTATAGTCTTAGGAAATTCCATATGTGACAATGTGGAATTTGTGACTTACACAATTTGGCAGATATCACTTAAGAACTAAGAAAGGGAATGCTTTATTAGGGCTCCTTCTAGAAATAATTTCTCAGCTCCTCCCCAGTGAAGACCTCTGAATCAACATGTTTGACTGTCTGCAAACCATTCTACAAAGAACAGGATTAAGGAGGCAGAAAAATATAGTTTTTACTGGTAAGGAACATCCAATTTATTTTATAATTTCCACTTGCCATTGCTTGAGACCTTAGAGGTGATCTGGTCAATGTTGAGCTTTTTCTACATTTCTTGCCCTCAAATTCTCCCCAGAGTGTTAACTCTCACGTGAGTGTGACTTTTGGTAAAAAAGATTCCCCACATTTATAATATTCATAAGCTACTGAAAATAGGGTTTTGGCCTGACTTCAAGCAGAGTGCGAAATGAAGAAAGTCTGAGCTGATCCCTGAGTCACCTACATGGTAAGAAAAATATTGAACAGACTGAGGGGTTAGAAGTACGACAGCAGTGACCGTCCCTGACTTGTCCACTCAGCTAAAAAGGGGTCAGCCAATTTTTAATTCAAAGGCTGGATAATAAGTATTTTCCACTTTACTGGCGACACAGTCCCTGTTGTAACTGGTCCGCTTTGCCACTGAAGCACAGAAGCAGCCACAGTCCACACATACATGCTTGGAGGTGGCTGGGTCCCCATACGACTTTACAGGAACCTGATGAATACTATTTTCTGGGCAAAAGAACACAGCTCAAGTCACGATGATAAGTACGTCAGGATCACGCAGACTAAGAGTGGCTTTCACTCTAGGAACATCCTAATCATGGCTTTTTTTTTTTTTTCCATTTTCCAAAATCTACATGCCTGTCCACACTTAACCCAGAACACACAAGAATCTACAGAAACAGCTGGGAGAGCTCAAGTAGTCCAGATGAGCCCTGGCCTTCCCACCGCCACCTCTACCGTGGATGAAAAGACAAGCTTTTCTGTAAATTCTGTATTCTGAAGGCTGCCCCCAATTACCCACCATGCCCTGCTACCAGTGTCGTTAGCCTGATGTTAGGAACAAGCTCCAGAGTACTGCTAAATCACAGCAACAGTGAGCATTCCAGAAAGAAAATGCCAAACGTCTCAGCTGCGGGGCTGAAACCAGCCTCTCTGACTTCTAGAGACTTTCTGCCTTGGTCCTTCGGCTCAGTCCCTTCAGGACGTGTTTGTTGCCCTCATGTCACACATCTCCCATGCTGTTTCAGGCAGGAAAATCCATTCTGTCAGTGTTAGACAGTTCTTCGAGCTCTATCCTGTGGAGCAAGTAGGAACCAGCACTTAATTTTAGAAGGCTGACTGCCCAGAGCAAAATGTGAAATGATTAGTTTGTGTTCATTAGTGTTGGCGGATAGATTCTGTCTGCTTGAGTTTGCAAAACAACCGGAAGTAAAATTTCACCAAGAGCTTTTTCCTTGAAGTTGGTGCCTTTCGGGTGACATCAGACCTTATTTTTAGAAATCATTTTTCATGCTACATAGTTCTGGGCTGGATAGATCAGATGGTGTAAATGAGCCTGGGGGTGTTTTGCCGAAATCTACATGTGCTTATATTGTCCTGTCCGACTATTTCACTTCTCAAAAATATGTGTCAGTGGTCAGAAGGAGGACTAGAAAAGCTGATGTGGACAATTTAACAAAAGGTTCCTCCTTTTTCCTCTGATGGTAAAATAATTTCCTCCTCCCCTCCCACCCCCCATCTGGGGTCTATGCTCCCCTCCTCCCAACGTATACTTTGTTCTTATTACTAAGCTCGTCTTTCTCAGGTGCTCCTTTGCTTCTCCTGGAAACTGGAGTCTTAAAAGAAAACAAGCATGGCTTTCTTATATCACTTATTACCACTTGTAATGTCCAATCTTGATCCTTCCTGCTAATGAAAAATAATAATACTAATAATTAACTCTCATGGGTCTAGAGGGACATGGTGGTGGCTTGAACAGATGGGTTATGTTGACAAGTGGTTGGATTAGATCAATATTTAAAAACCAGGCGCTGGTAGGTCTTGCTGGTGGGTGCCAGAGCAAGGGGAGTCAGGGATAATTCCAAGCTCGTGGCTCTGAGGTAAAGGGTGGGTGCCAATTCTTGAAGTGAAGGGATGGAGGAAAATTGAGTTTAGGATATA
This sequence comes from Ursus maritimus, assembly GCF_017311325.1. Taxonomy (NCBI): domain Eukaryota; kingdom Metazoa; phylum Chordata; class Mammalia; order Carnivora; family Ursidae; genus Ursus; species Ursus maritimus. The sequence continues at coordinate 77,070,589 of NW_024426885.1, read as the reverse complement.
AATCACAGCTTCAGATATGACAATTAAGAAATGCTTATTAATCATCCAAGCAGCACTTGGGGCTGTGGAGGAGTAGATATGATCATGTGGGGTTTGACAGCATGTAACTAAGATGTCTCCTGAGATGCTGGATGGAGGAGAGTGACACAACTTCAGGAATCTTTGCAGCAGTCTCGTAGATTACCGGCTTCTCTAATTGCAAGAAATCGTAACTGCTTGGTTGTGTGATGCTTTTGTATGTTTTTCAGATTCTCATTAGGAAGCCTAAGAAATCATCTCTTGGAAACTCAGTGTAACTATATCCTCCGATATTTTCTGGGCAAATTCCACTCACTTAGAATATTCTAGTACGAGCGTCTACCTGCTTAATTGAAAGTATTCTTGGGTCATCCACATTTGTTATTTCGAATTCAGTAGAGAACAACTAGATGTAACCTCTAACATGGTTTCTAGAATATTTAGTGTTTTCTAGGCTGAAATTATTAAATCATGAGCTCCGGAGGCCTATAAACTTCTCATGCAAGGTGATGTAGGGTCACCTTTTGCTCTTTACTTTGGTAGGCATTTCTTTATCAATGGGTAAGAAATGTCCTCATTTCATGTTTCAAAAACATCTTAAAAGATGAAATCGTGTCCTTTTTTTAAAAAAAGATTTAGAGAGAGTGAGTGATTACAGGGAGGGGCAGAGGAGAGAGAGAGAGAGAGAGAGAGAGAGAGAGAGAGAGAAACTTTAGGAGACTTGGCACTGAGCATGGAGACCCGGGGGGGGGGGGCAGTGTCATAATCCTGAGGTCATGACCTTAGCTGAAACCAAGAGTCAGATGCTTAATGACTGAGCTACCCAGGAGCCCAGAAATCATGTACTTTTAATATTTAAAGGATAAGCACAGGGACACCTGGGTGGGTCAGTCGGTTAAGAGTCTACCTCTGGCTCAGGTGGTGATCTCAGGATCCTGGGATGGAACCTGCATCAGGCTCCTTGCTCAGCAGGGAATCTGCTTCTCCCTCTGCCTGCTGCTCCCTCTGCCGTGCTCTCTCTCTCTCTTTGACAAATAAATAAATAAAATCTTCAAAAAAGAATTAAGGATAAGCACATTTAGGGAAGCCTTGACTATTTGTAGGCGAATTTAGAATTGGTTGGATAGATTTTTCTTTTTAGCGATATGTCCATCTTTCATATAGCAACATACAAATGTTTCCTGTTCTACTCCGTGGACATCAAATGAATTATATTTTCAGAGGAAACTGACTATACAGCTCTCTGAGGTTGTCCTGGTCCATGTGACAAATTAGGCCTATAGCTAAAAAAAATCTCGGAACTGTCAAGTCTTCTGCAACATAACTTCATTTCTTCCATATTCTCCTGGGAATGGGTGGTCGAAGTCCTGATTTATGATTGTGTGTTTAACACTGTTAGGGAAAAAATGTGCTAGACAGCGGTAAATTGAGATGATTTTGCCCAAGACTATCACAATAGAGGAGGGAGATTTATTCAACTCCTAGGAAACAAAAGGCAGGAGGGGTTTTAGATGCTGAGGTAGGCGCTGGGGTGAACCAGTGGGAAAATGCTGGAAGTCTTTAGCAGGCAGATTGGTCCACATGCATTTGCTATTTTGTATTTACTGACTTGAACCTCCTTCCCTCCCGCAGAGACTGGGAGACAGGGGTGCTATCTTTTTTGATGATTACAATTCAAAGGCATGGCTCTCAGGTTCTTGAGAAAAACACTCCAAAGTTGTGAAACCAGCAAGAGACTGAGAGAAGATCTACATCACAATGGGCCAAGAACTAATTTACAATTGCAAGTTTTCTAAAGTAAATGCTTTGGGGAAAGGGAGGGGAGGGGCCTGCAGTCACGAAGAAATCCCTGTAAAGCTGGTCAGGCTCTAGAGAACCTAAGGCTGGCTTGCCCAGCACCTTGTATGCCCTGTACCTGCAAGGTGCAGAATTCTCACTTATAAAAGGGGGAAATTAAAACACGGTACAATTATTTGTTTTTGGAGGTAGAACAGGAAGAGCTGTTGTAGCTGATTATCTTAGCCGTATAATTTAGGCGAGTGGGTTAGTCTTCCTCCTTTTCCTCAGACTGCTTAAGGTAACTTGTTGGAATTGGAGTTACTGCCCGGGACTGACGGCCTTTGGGTTTGAAGAGTTCTCCAGGCCCCAGAGAGTCAAGCAAGATAAATTCTTGGAACTGAATGGCCTCTAGCAGTGACTCAGTTCAGAGGCTCCGGAGTTCAGAGAGGCCCCGCAAAGGCAAACAGTCTGAGATGGGAGGAAAGTCAGAAATAATCATAATCATAATCATAATCAATACTGTATGTGCTAACAGAAGATTTTTTAATGTATTTATTAGGTTGTTTGACTTCCCTGCCTCAGTTTCTGATCTTTACTTATTTACCTTATATAAATGAGGATGATAATAGAATATACTTCTCAGAGTTATTGTGAAGGAAATGAAACCATACGTATATGAAATAGACTCTCTGCCTTATAAGGAATAGCAGGGGAGACATTAGGAGAAGGGGGGAGAAATCGGAGGGGGAGAGGAACCATGAAAGACTATGGACTCTGGGAAACAAACTGAGGGTTTTAGAGGGGAGGGGGTGGGGGAATGGGCTAGCCCGGTGATGGGTATTAAGGAGGACATGTATTGCATGGAGCACTGGGGGTTATACACAAACAATGAATCATGGAACACTACATCAAAAACTAATGATATACTGTATGGTGACTAACATAACATAATTTTAAAAATTAAAAAAAAAAAACTTATGGTCATTATTCCTTGGTGTTTCACATCTGTCCCTCCACTAGATGTCATTTCCTTACTGCCCAATGCAAAGATTGAGTCATCTCATCTTTGGATTTCTAGTGGTCAGTGGAGGGCCTCGTAAGTATTTGATAACTGAATGACTAAATGAACGTGTGAGCTATGCCAGCCTTCTTAGAACATGTTTTATAGGCTAGTGGTCCCCAAACTAGGCTGTTTATCAGGATCATATACAGGTTCCCACTGGCCAGACCCAAGGTGCGAAGGCAGGATCGACTTATTCATGTTCCGAAGGTTTAAAGCAAGGAGGGTAGCCTAAGGCCTGAGAATTGCCAAAGTAACATTGTAGGATAGGCTATTTTGGACTTGATTCTCTGGATGATGGAGCTACAGATGGATTTTAATTGGGTATGAGGCACATGAGGTATTAGGGAGAGTCTGGGGTCACGCCTACGTATCTGGCTTGGTGCCAAGCACATGGTAGCTTCTCAGAAGATACTTTCTGAATGAACGGAATCATACTTATCATTGAAAAGAATGAGGAATAAGGTAGATCTCTATGCACTGATAGGGAAAGGTGTCCAAGATCACTCTTAGGTGAAAAGAGCAATTTCAGTCCAGTAAGTATAGCATATTTCCATTTGTATTTGGAAAAAAAAAAAAAGTATGTGTGTGTTTGTATGCGTGTGGGGGGATAGAGGGCAGATGGAGGGTGGATTAGATGTATAAATATGTTAAAGAATTAGAAAGAAACTCTTTAATAAAGAGTAGTTACCTCTTGGGGGTAGAATCAGAGAGTTGGGCCGTTTATACTATATATTTAAACATTTTAATTTATACTATGTAATATAATTCATATTATGTAAGTATATTTTGTTTTACGTAATCTGCATTGTATGAATTTTGTATCAAAGTGCTTACATTACTTGTGTGGTGGCGGTGATGATGATGATGACGGCAGGATAAAGAAATTCCTCAGGTACTTCAGATGTGTGGCCAGATTTGAGACTGGCCTGGAGTATAGTCTACTTAATGATGGTTTCAGTTTGCATTCTGACGAGGACAGCACTGGGGCTGAGAGTGATAGAGGACGGAATGCGATAGAGCTTGTCCTTCCCCCCCGAATCCATGTTGGTTCTTAGAACATCCGCTTTTTTTATAGTTCATACTTCAGTAATATAATATGTGTTATACATATAATTTATAAACTTGCTATATTATGGTACGAATTCAATTAATTCTATATTCCACTACGGATCAATGAAAACCATATTTCAGATATTTACATTCATATTTTTGTAGATTTGGTACCCTGGCTTCTGATGAAAATTTATATTAGCATTAAATTTTAACATTAGATAATTGGCGTATGCCAATTCTAATCTCCATGTGGTTTTATACTATTAGATAGCCCTCTTCATTGTTCTTTAAATATTTCAAATGCTCAGGCTGTAGCTCCCAGGACCGATGGGAGCAGGTGGACTAATTCGGGTAATATATAGAGATGTGGAGGGAGCAGCGTGTTCTGATGAATTATGCACCCTGTGTATTTGTTACGGGTGTTAGTGTCATTGTGCTAGCTGATAGCCACAGGAAAGACAAAAGCACGGTTCCTGCGCTGGAGAACTCGGGGTCTAGAAAAAACAAAACACGCGAATAAGTCATAAGGTTACAGAGGACAGAAATTCTAGGGGAGCACAGAGAAACAGAGAATTGGATTGGCCACTGTAGGGCATAGTGGGGTTTCATAAAATGACTCAGTTAAGGAATGGCATTCCAAAGAGATGAAAAAGTATATACAAACTCAGAGGTACAAACAAATAAAATATGGCACATTTGGGAATCCACAGTGAGTTCAACATGGCTGGAACTCAGGGTGTTGGTTGGGAAGAGCTGGACCTGAAGTGAGCCCTGGGGCTACGTTTTTAAAGACCATGCGTACCATTTCTAGAATTTTGATTGTCCTGTCAGCACTTGGCAGCTGTTGGTGAGTTTTAACTGGAGAATAAACATGACCGGATTTGTGTGCTAGGAAAATGGCTCCTGAAGTGTGGGTCGTAGATTAAAGTGGGAGGATTGGAGGCACCCAAGGGCCAGTTGACTCATTTCAGGTAGGAAATGATGCCTGTCCGGAGTCAGTGGTGATGGAGAAAAACAAGAGCAAGCACGTGCAGGGACCCTCAGGAGGGTGAATCGGCAGGATTTGTACCTGATTAAAGACAAGGAAAGAGTCAAAATGGACTCAGATATCTGACTCAGTAACTGGATGGATCTAAACTGTCAAGTCATGGGAGCAGAGTGGAAAATAGTCATTAGGTTTCCATAGCATGTGGGTGGGGAATGGAAAAGAGGAGAGATGGTTAATGAGTCAAGAATAGGGGCGCCTGGGTGGCTCAGTCAGTGAAGCGTCTGCCTTTGGCTCAGGTCATGGTCCTGGAGTCCTGGGATCTGGCCCCACGTCAGGCTCCCTTCGCAGTGGGGAGCCTGCTTCTCCCTCTCCCTGTGCTGCTGCCCCTGCTTGTGTGCGCTGTCTCTCACTCTCTGTCAACTAAACAAATTTTTCTTTTTAAAAAAGGGAATAGTCGAAGAAGTTGCTAAAGCAACCTTTAATAGTTCCTGGAAAGGCGTGATGTGGGTCGTAGGCACTTACAGAGCACACGTCACACAGGCACTTGAACGTGAAGGTCCATTGCAGCGTTATTTGTAAAGCTACAGTGGAAACAAGCCAGATGCCCCCCAACAAGTGAATGGATAAACAAATTCTAGTGTCTCTAGACCACGTAGTACTAGTCAGTACGGAGGCGGACAGACCAGCGGTACACACTGCACCTTGGACGAAGCTCGAGCAGAAGGGAAGCAAACACGAGTGTAAACTCCTTGGAGCCATGCATACGAAATCCCGGAAAATACAAAGTAACCAATAGTGACAAAACAAACGTGTGGTTGCCTGCGGAGGGATGACAGAGACGATAAACTGGACTTGAGGGAAGTTTGGGAGGCGGTAAAGACATTTATCATCATCATGGGTGCCTATGAATATAAAACTCATCAAAGTTTACACTTAAATATGTATGTCGTAGCTCAACTTGACTTCAATAGAGCTATAGAAATAAGGGCAACAACAACAAAAAAGTCTCCCTTGGGGTGCTTGGCTGGCTCAGTTGGTGGAGCATGCAACGGTTGATCTCGAGGTTGTGAGATCAAGTCCCACGTCAGGTGTAGGGATTACTTAAAAAAAAAAAAAAATCTTAAAAAAAAAAAAAAAGTCTCCCTGAGTATTCAGTGCAAAACAGAGACCTGCACCAAGATACCACCTCAAGAAACTTCAGAACCTCGACAAAGAGAGGACGCTAAAATTAGTACAGATAAAAATCAGGCCACAGGGTCACAAAGGCTCAGAAATAAAAGCATGACAACCTGGGAAACAGTGAGGCGACGCTTTCAAAATTCTGATGGACAGTGTTTGTTCTTGAATCATGAAACTGTATCTAGATAAACTATTATCAAGTGGTAGGGTAGAATAAAGACATTTTCAAAAGTGTGTAGCACGTAAACGTTTATCTCCCATTCACCCTTCTGAGGAAGATACCACAGTGTGTATTCCACCAAGCAGAGTGAGGAAAGCTTTGGGTGAAAAGAGTTGGCACGCTACGATCGCTGAGAGTTCGCACGCTGCTGGCAGGAGACCCCAGCAGAGCAGCGGCTGTGCTACAGACGGGAAAGCTCAGAAACCTTGGGACACCTGGGTGGCTCAGTCAGTTATGCTTCTGCCTTCTGCTCAAGTCATGATCCGAGGGTCCTGGGATTGAGTCCCACGCAGGTCTCCCTGCTCAGTGGGGAGCCTGTTTCTCTTCTTCCCTCTGCCGCTCCCCCTGCTTGTACTTGAGCTCTCTCTCTCTGACAAATAAATAAATAAAATCTTAAAAAAATAAACCGTAGTAGAATGAAGGCCTCCAGGAAGGATGCCACCAAGAAAAAGATGAAATTAAGGGACTCTTGGATGTGTGTAGACATACTGAGTGGAGATGTACCCCCTGCAGGTGAAGAATGTGTGGGTGAACTTGTGGTAGGAACACAGACAATGTAGAAAATCAGAAATAAAACCGCCAACTTCAGGGAAAACAAAATTGTACCATAGGGTATGCTATCGCTCCCCTGGAAATAATATTTTATATGGGTCATAAAATTATAAAAACAATATTAATTAATCCTAAATGTTGTCAGGGGATTGGAGGAAGAAAATGATATATGGGTTTGTATAAGGATAGGGCATAATACAAATTCCATAAATAATACATAAAAGTAAAATCCAAGAGATAACAGCAGCAATCCATTGTCTGGGAACTTGGAAATATCTTACAAAATAAATAGAAAAATCTTGATAATTATAACTAGTTATTAAAAGAAGATAATTACTAATTATTAAAAGAAGGCCTTTACACTTCTATTTAAACTATGAAAAAGTAGCTTTGATTGATTACAATACATTAAGGGACAGTGTGTAAGGGTTAGTGTCCCAAAGGAAAAAGAAGTCTAAGATAGGTGATAAGATTTGCTAATTGAAATATATTAGATTCAATAAAACAAAATCGACACCAGTATTTTTTTTTAACCAACTAATCACCAAAGGCATGGAAGAAATAGAGAAAGTTAAACTTTTCTATATTCTCTTTTCCACATGATAGAAAAGAGGGTGAAGCGCTGAGCCGGGCTATGATATGGATGAACCTTGAAAATACAGTAGGAGAAAGAAGTCAAACACAAAAGACCATGTGTCAAATGACTCCATTTGTGTGAAACTTCCAGAACGGGCAAATCCATAGAGACGGTCCGTTATCAGTTGCCAAAGGCTGGCAGAAGGCAGAACAGGGAGTGACTGCTAATGGGTGTGGTTTCTCTCGGGGTGAGAACATTCCGGAATTAGGTAGCTGGGGTGGTTGCATAGCTCTGTGAATACACTAAAAACCTCCAAACTGGATACTTGAAAAGGGCGAATGTTATGGTGGGTGAATTATATCTCAGTTGAAAATCTGTTCAGAGCCTGCGTCTGTCCAGGTGAGGTTATGTGAGTAAGAGAAGGCAGGGAAACTGTAACTCAAAACCCAGGAACGGCACCTGAGGGACAAAGCAGCTTCTGTGGTTCCCGCGTTTGCAGTTGGCTGGCGGTGTGTTCTGGGTCACCAGACCTCGGAGTGTGCTCCTCACCCGATGTGGGTGCACGCCTGATGGATGGTAGGGGTGCAACCACAAAGACCCAGCAAAAAGGTTTCATAAAATTCAGGGGGACAGTGTGTGTGGGTTGGGGCATTGGGGGTAGACGAGCCCCCGTGTGTGTGTTTTCTTTTTCGATGAATTGGCATAAATCTCATACAGCACAAGGCTCACCAGTATAAGTGAGTGTCTAGGTAGTGGATGCTGCTAGAACAGCTGAATCCCTCGAGATAAGACTTAGATTGTATTTTCATAAACACTGCATTTTATTTCTAATGCACAACCCAGCACAAGAACAACTTCTCTAAGCAATCCAGAAAACTTCAGCTATTTTCCACCTTGTGTTGTCCATGCAGATAGATGAAAACAATTGAGGGAATGAGACGAGGAGGATGCAGGGTTCCAGGCCATCCTTGCACTGAAAGTCCGTGATGGGAACTTCCCGCTTTGCACACCTGGAGCCCTAAGCTGGTTTACTCAACTGGTTTGACATAAAACAAACAAAAAAATAATGACTCGGCTGAACTGGAACTTTTTTCCTTTCCTTTTCTTTTTTTTTTTTTTATGGTTTAGTTTTGGAGCGAGAGAGGGAGGGAGAGAGCAGGGGGAGGGGCGGAGGGAGAGAATCTCAAGCAGACTCTGCGCTCTGTGTGTGGGGCCCAACGCAGGGCTCGATCTCGTGACCCGTGAGAGCACAACCTGAGCTGAAATCTCAGCTAGATGACGAACGGACTGAGCCAGCCAGGTGCCCCAGAGCTAGAACCTTTTCAAACCAAGACGGCTACATCTTTGTTTCACTACCAACAGGTGGCCCCATGTTTTGGATTCTTTCCTGTGGAGGGTTGCTGTTCCTAGTGTGGCGTCGGGGGAGGGGGACTGGCCACAGGGCGCCCAGCTAAGACAGACGGTGGGGTCGTTGTCGTGCTCTCATACTTGGTCCTGCTTGCTTCTGACGTCTCTTCTTTTCAGATGCGCGCACTTCGTACCTGCACATCCCATGACGCTCGCCGTACGCGTTTTGAGAACAGAACGCCTATGAGCCTGAGCACCTTTAATTTCCAGCAAGATTTCTGTGTGCGTCTCTCTCTGGTGTACTACATGCAAAGTTAAACCAGTCAGTTACCTTCCCTGAGCCTCTTCTCCTTGGCCTTCCTCCTCAGGAGACGCCGTGCTCTTGAAACCGGTTCACTCCTTTGTTTTGATCGCTACGGTGCACCCCGTTCAGCATAACCTCTAGCAGGGAAGGAAAGCTTGCACCTCGCTGTTCTATAGACGTGTGCCTGAGGTTTATTCTGGGCTGCTTGTAGCCTCGTGCCTGTGTTAAAAAATATCCGGGGCATACAGTTCTGAAGCTGAGGGGTTTTTTGCCCCCAGGTTCGTCTGTTTCAGCAAAGTATAAGCGCCGCTTAGAATTGGTTTTGATGTTTTGAACACTGAGGACACTGCTTCTTTTACACCTAAACCCACGTCCCTACCTTGATTCTGGAATATTAGTGCTGTATAACTTTTCTATGCTTAGGAAGGGCTTCTTAGGCGTGAGCAATAGTGTTAAAATAGGATCTAAACCTTTGAAGAAAAAACTTCCAGACTTAATCTGTCTTAAACCCAGACTTAATCTGTCTTATTAAAGAAAAATAGTGCCGTATGCAGGACCCTTGCTATTTGTAAGGGCCATGGCTTGAAACCTTCATGAATCCTCTGAACTGTGAACGCTATTAAGAATAGGACATTTATTATGCTTGTCAAAAACCGTTGTCCTGTGACCCAAGCCGGTGTTTCTTGTTTTCTGTTGAGCTGATAATACGTAGGCCGGAATATCCTTGCCTGTTGCATCTGGCTTTTTTCAGTGAAATCAGAAAACTTGGTGCAGAAAGGTCATTCCATGCTCTGGTACTAATGCTCTGAATCTCTTTTTCACCTGACATTTACATGTCTGAACATGGGTTTCCTTCCAGTAGAATCTGGTTTCATCTTACTTGACCTCTTATTTGGATGTTCTCTTCATCAACTTTACAGTAAACATTAAAAAACCACATTATTGGGGCACCTGGGTGGCTCAGTGGGTTAAGCGTCTGCCTTCTGCTGGGGTCACGATCCCAGAGTCCCACATTGGGCTCTCTGCTCAGCGGGGAGTCTGCCTCTCCGTCTCCCTCGGCATGCATGCTCTCTCTCTCCCTTTCTCTCTTAAATAAAAATATAAAATATTTCTTAAAAACCACATTATTAGAGAGGAATGAAATCTTTTCTAAACCATGCCACACCCCCCATGCCCCCGCCCAGAGCAGGCTTCTCAAAGGAAGGAGTAGTTGAGCCATGCCTTCCCGAGGTGCTTGTAACCTGTGTCAGAGTAAAGTAAAATCCACAGATAGCACTGTCCGTACACTTCACCGGGAAGAAAGCCCCTTACTGGTCTGATGTCTGAGTCTCGTGCTTTAGCGTGGAGGTTCTTGGCCATGGCTGAACGTGGGGATCGCTTGAAGAATCTTAACAGATGCTGGGTTCCTGCTCTGGGGGAGCTAATTTAACGTGTTTGGGTGCAGGCCTGGGAAGCAGGACCCTGAGAACCTCCCTGGTGGTGTGAGCGAGAGGCTGGTTAGATGCTGAGCGCCTGGCTTAGTTGTGGTTTCCACCCCATAGCTGAGTAGACACAGGACACCTGACGTCCTGCGGGCACATGGACAGCGTGCACCCCGGGCGTCTTCTCCAGCACGAAAGTGTTCTGAGATGAGGACCTGCTCTTCCCGCTAGCTTCTCTCACCATCTTCGGAGCCACATTCATTTCTGAGGAGTTCATGGAGTCATTCAAAAACCAGGTGACTGGCTCCAGGCTTTCTAACTGAGCTCCCTCCCTTGCTCCGAATTGTCCCCTTGTTTAAATCCCATCCACAGTTCCTGTTGCCCAGGGACTAAAGTCCAAGGCAGTGAATCGTGGAAGGCCACCTTCACACCTCTCGTGTCTTAGTTTCTGCCACTTGCCGCTTCAGTGGGCTCCAGTAATGCGGAGAAATCCGTCGTTCTCTGTGCAAGCCATGCTCTTCCATGCTCCCGAGCATGTGCCCTTCCAGCCAGTGTCCGCCCGACCACCTCCTGTTCGTACATAGACGCTCTCAGATCCAATGCTAACTGAGCCTCTGATGCCATAAATACCTCCAGCAAACCACTGCTGCTATTTTGAAATTGTCTGGTTCCACCTCTGCCTTCCCTGCACTGTGAGCTCCTAGAAGGCTCTTCTTACTCCTCTGTGCACGTGCATTTCCTCATCGGGCACCTAACCCATTTGTCGGACCCCTGACTGAAATGGAATGATCGGGTCTGGCATTGTGGGTGCTGCTAGTGACGTGCTGAAGTCGGCAGAAGTCAGATTGAACAGTTGGGTGGCAAGAAAGGACACGAGAAAGGTGAAAAAAAAATGTTGGTCTTGTTAGGTTGACCATGTAAAACTATCTGGCCTGCATGTCTCCGTTACCACATGGGATGGGACCGTCCTACAGCGCAGGACGATAAGGGACGTGACTAGTGATGAAACCAGTCAGTCAGACACAGTTAAATATGTCCCATAAATGCTTGAAAAGTAAGGGGCATTACAGTATAAATTCATTTAAATCCAAGTTGAAGGAGGGAAAGGAATTATGTGGAAATGTTGTTTACGAGGGACAGATGGATGGTTCTGTAATGACTCTAGGTAATTTTATATATCATGGATACTACAGTCTCCATTCCACTTTTCACCTGCATTTATAGCCAGAGAAGGTCTCTAACCATAGCCACAGAAGGCGATAGTCAGACCCATTATTTCATCTCCAACAAAAATGCTGCCCATTACCTTCTGTGTCATCGATCCACATAGAGCCAGGGAGGGAGGGAGGAGTATGAGGACAAACTGACTCTTGGGCACATTTATCTTAAGGCTTTTGCCTGTGAATTTCTCCTCCAGATACACAGGCTGGGAAATAATTAAACTAGTTTCCATTTTTGGATGCTTATCAGCTTCTAAGCACCTGTCAGAACTACCTCTGCATTGTATCTCAAGCTTTCAGGGAATAAAATAATGCAGGTATGTGCTTAGTATTATGGCTGCTACATAATTATTCTGCAGCTGTTAGCAATGGCTAAATAATTATTTTTAGTTCTGATCCCTCATATGAGAAATGGAGACGATAACGAGATTTTTACGAACTATCCAAAGAGCTTCTTGTAATGATTTAAGTTAATATATATGGAAAGGTGTTTGTAAATTATAAAGTGTGTGTTAGTAATACTAATTTATTAATGGTTTTGCAAACTGAACGTGTTATTCTGCCAAGGATACTTGTGTTTTAAAAATAGTTTAAAATGATCAATACTTGAATGCAAATTAAAGTTTATTCAATTTAACAAATACTTGTTCAGCCCCTTCTTAGCATTTGGCGTTGGGGTGGATGTTGCTGGAGATGGGTGATAAAAAAATATATGGGCTCTGTTCTCATTTTGGTAACTAGATCTACAAATAAGGACAGAGAACAAAATGCTGCAATTAAAAAAAAAGTGTGCTATGGTAAAGAAGGGCTTTATTTTTTTCTTTTTAAGTATTTTATTTATTTTAGAGAGAGAGGGACAGAGCATGGGGCCGGGGAGGGGCAGAGGGAAAAGGAGAGGGGAGAGAGTCCCGCTGCAGAGCTCGATCACGTGACCCTGAGATCAACACCTGAGCTGAAACCAAGAGTCCGATGGCCAACTGACTGCTCTGCCCAGGCATCCCAAGAAGGGCTTTCTATTTAGAGATCAAGGGAAGGCTTAGTAGAGAACTGGAGTTTCTAAGTAGAGATGGTAGCCAAAGAATATTCCAGGCTGAGGGAATAGCTGAGGCAAAGCATACAGGTGAAAAGTTGTCTGGGGCTGGAATGGCTGGAGTGCAGGGGGAGAGCGGGGCTATCTAAACCAGTACCAGATCCCAGAGAGCCTCAAATGCTACAGCAAGGAACTGAAATGTCATGCCGTTGAGAAGGTAGAAGCTATTCAAGTTTTCGAGCCCAAGAGTGGTGAAATGACAGCAGTGTTCTAGGAATCAGTTTGTAATGATAGAATTGAGTACATGGCAGTAAAATGCAAGATTTCAAATTTGGTTTGTGTCTGAGTAGTTTTCCTGGGATTATTTACTACCAACATAACTGACCGACCTACCTACCTACCTACCTACATCCCTCCCACCCTTCCCTCTTACCCCCCCATATGTCTTGTCTTTTTTCTTTTCTTTCTCTTACTCTTTCTTTTCTTTCAAATAAAGATAACTGACTCTAAGATTAGGAGGAGGCTCACCTGTGAGTATAGATTTTCTAAAGCAAATTTGGGTTCAGATTCTGCTTCTAAAGTTGACTTGCTGGGTAATCTTGGAAAAATTACTCAGCCTGTCTAAGCTTCCATTTTGTTCTAGTAAAATGGAGATTACAAGACCTCAGTGAGTCACTGTCCTAATGGAGACATCCTTCGCATAATGCCTGGCATATAGTGAGCCTTGAATTAATAGTAGCTATTATGTTTTTATGATGTGAGTTCACATTGGAATATAAAAGTAAGTCTTTATAGTTATTATAAAGTATTGAATCATACTGTGGTCAGGAGAATTAGAGTTTTAACTGATTATTAAAAAAAAAACAAAAACGCTTTTTTCTCCATTGCTGCAAATAGGAAAATAAACACATGTGGAAGGCCGTCTCTGTCCCTGTGGCTCTATTTAAATGCAAATAAGTTAGCCACCAGGGCTTCCACAGAAACCAGGTTCTGTAAATCTAGCTCACAACACTGGCTGAATTAGACAGCCTTTTATGAAGTGGGTAAAGCTCTCTAGATGTGGGGCTGACAATGGTTCTGGCTTTCTTTTTAGTAGCAGGTGTCTGAGGAGAACCCGTGCTCTCCTCATGGGGTGGGGGGCTGAAGGTGGTAGTAGGAAGGCAGGAGTTATATCAAGGTCTAAGGATGGTTGCTAGGGTAACATTACCTTGATAGCTTTTACCATACTTGGGATCTGGACTTGATCGTGGCAGGAAAAGAAACCGGATCTTCCGTGTGTATTCAGCATACTTCTGGTATAATACACTGGTGTCACCCGATACCAATACGTAGACCCAAATGCCCGTCTGGTACTTTCTGGTATGTGCTGGTGTCCTCCAGATGTGTGACTGTAATGCGCACATCTGGGATCCAGACTCCATCCCTCCCGATGGCAAGACATCTGAGCAGGGCACACTTTAGTGAGAAGGTTTCCCGTTTTATTTAAAGCTGAGGAAAGTGGCTCATCCGAAAGCATCATTCATTCAGGTGGCTGAGGCTGATAAAATATACCAGGAGACAACAGCATACCTCTCTCTCCAGTGACCGAAAAGCCCATCCCCCTCCATTCTGTGATGCCTGACTTGCGTGTACGTGTTGTTCACGTGTGTGTCTCTGAACCTGGTCTGTGTTCTGTCACCAAGCGTGCTCCTCCTAATGGCGGTGTGTTCTTCAGCTGTCTTCGTACACGTTTTTAGCTATGCAGGGTAGGGAAAAGTTTTCCTCAGCCCTCTTAGGGTTCCTGGCTGGGTCTGAAAATCAAGCCGACAAAGACAAAGAAACAGTAGAAAAACGTACAAATCTATGTAATATATGTTTTACTTGACATGGAAGCCTTCATATGCAAACAAAGGCCCAAGGGAACTGCTGGAGCTGAGTATTTGTAGGGCAGGTTTGATGAGAAGTGGAGACACGGCATAGGTCAGGGATGATGAGGTGAGTGTAGGACACTGGGAGAAACGCAGCAAGGCCTGTCGGTTAGGATTCTTCTCAGGACCCCTCTGTCTTCAGAGATGAGAATTCTCCTCCCCTTCCCATATGAAGAACGTGCCTCTTATGTGGGGATTTTGTAACCTGTTTCAGGGGACAGGTCAGGGTGACCTTCCTGTTTTTGCTGTCTGCCCAGACTCCTGCAGCTTTAAGTATCCCATATGTCCTATTGAACTCAAGGTGCCATGTTTTGGGGTAGCCTTTCCTGAACCCCATCAGCCACCACTAGGCTGTTCCGATCCAGGATCTCTGGCCGAGGAAGCCGTCTGCCTTCCAGCTGTAGGCAGATTTGGCAACTGCGTTTTCTTGATTCTATCATTACAACTACCATTACCAGTAATGATGTTCATTCTGAATCCAGAAACCTTAAAATACATGCGCAGCAGGGGCTGGTGGGGGATATGAAGATGGAAAAGTGTTTCCACGGCTTCTGTTCAGTGGGTTCGCACAAGTTGTTAACCCATCGAAATACTATCGTACCAGTTAGTACAAAGCTTTGCCCGGGAGCCCCCTGACCACTGTCCCAGCTCATTTCTGGGTTTCCTGAACGTTCGCATGGTCCAGGAGTTTCCCCAGTGCCCTACTCCAGCACACATCCTTTCTGATCGGCCAGTGCCCTTCAAGTACTGGTTATTAAATATTTTGTATATCACTTTGTTGTTAGTTCCAGTAAACACACCAGTTTCACATTCTGGAAGAAGCCTTTCTCCCTTTGTCTCCCGGTTAGATGGCATATTGTGGAATGAAAAAGGGAGTAGGATCAGACCCCAGCTCTGAGCAAGACCCCTCTCAAACCTGTCTAGACAGAAAATATCCCCAAGGCAAGAAGGGCGTCCTCCAGCATATAAAGGACACTTTCCTCCCTCAGGCAGTCTAAATCCTCTTGGCTTTTGCTCCCTTCTGTCCTCGATGACTCAAAATGCCCTTTAAACAGAATAGCGTCTTCTCAAAATGTTGATTTTAAAAGCCTAAGGAAGTACAACGTTGAGTGAATTCTACGTACTTCTGACTCGTCGCACTACTTTTGTTAGGGGTTCATGAGAAACTTTATTTTTCCTTCTTGAATACTGTATTTATTCTACTCGAAACTTCAAACCATGTTTATACTTCAGATGGTGACTCTGAGATACTAAACTGAATGCTTTCCTGTGCCACGTTTCATAATCTGTCAGGGCGAACAATTTCCAAGTTCCGCCGCTGCTAATTGTCTTTATAGATCAAACTGTTAAATTTGAGTTATAGTTTAATTATGCGGGATGGGAACGCCCGCGTGTCTACTCTATAAACAGTTTTATTCTGTTCTGAAATGAGTAGATCAGAGATGAACTGTGCCTCTTGGAGATTTTTTTAAAATTTTGTGTGCCTGCCGTGGTTTCACTCACTCTTAGTCTCTCTGTCCGAAGGCGCTGTCTTCATATCTCACGGTAAAAACAGAGATTGAAAATCCATTTGGCAATTGATGTCCTTGAAGAGCTCAGCCGAATATCAGATAAAACCCAAGCGTTTTTGGAATTTGAGCTCCGATTTTCCTCCTGCGTCTGGGATTCAGGGTGAGAAGGAGGCATGCAGGTGATCACTGCTGTGCTAGCAGCTGTCTTTGAATCATAAAGTCCGGAGGTATTGCAGAGGCTTAACGGAGGATGATGTGATCTGGCCAGCAAAGACATGAAGACCTAAGAATCTTTGAGATTCAGTGAAGGAAGCCAGCGTTCACTATCAGCGGAACAAAAACCCATGTGGTTTTATTGTAGTATGGGAAATGCTAAATGTTAGGGTGGAAACTTGGGCGCTTGGATATACAAAAATATACATGTAAATGGCTGCCTTTGGTCAGATTGCAGACGCAGGGGCGGGGTGGATGGAGGGGAAGGGGCTGGAGGGCTGGAGAAAACAGCAATAAACGGAGGGCAAGTGCTATTTCCTGCAGTGTAGATGGTACATCCTTTCAAAGACGATCCCGTACTTTCAACTGCTACGTACTTTTTCCAAAGTGAAACAACTAAAAATCCAATTCAACACTAGTGTCTTTATTAACGTTAACAAAATTCCTAAAGATGATTTCATGTAGCAGCAAGGATGCCTCCCTGTTCTGAGGATGTTATGGCTTTTGTAAAGAAGGAAAAGTACCGTTGTATCAGGGTGGTGTCTGGGTAGTGAGAACACATTTTACGTCAGGGCCTAGTACGCACCTAAGTATTCATCTGCACACGCATATGAGACTTGTATAAATCATGCTATCTGCACTTTCTGTGATGTCTTTGACATTTTCTGCTCTATTCCATTTTTTTAAAAAAATTGCTGCTTGTAATCCACTAACCGGATTTCATGACCTCTTTAATGGATTGCATTGAGCAAGGGGCACACGGCAGATGGAGGAATGGCTTTCCTTGGTCCCTTGGACTCCATGAGGACACAAAGCTGCCAGGAATTCCTGTTCATCATGGTGACAGTCTTGTTAGTTCTTTTAAAGAGCTACATCTGGGCCCACTGCTCCGCAGGGGATCTTAATTCTGACTCTCAGCCAGCCCGTTGGCTTGATCCATCCCAGGGCAAGTCATGAACTGATTTTCTAAGATGAGCTTATACAGTCCCAGGACTTCTGGCCCTGGGGATTTTATACCTGTCCTTTTCATCAGGGCAGAAGTTAGTAAGGATTTGTCCCAGCACCTTGTTAGGGCAAGGATGATTTACAAGTCAAGGTGTCCCCGTACAGAGCTGGTCAGGACTACACACAGGACTGCTTGATATTCTTTTCCCACAATGTCTCTCTTACACAGTGTGGGCTGGCTGACTTATAGATCAGTCCTTGGGTTTCAAGTAGAGTGGGTGCCTCCGTAGAGACAGGGTCTTCATAGCACCATCAAGGCAGATGGAAAGGTAATGAGTCAGGTAGTAAGGACAGAGCACAAGTTCCTAGGAGCTGGAATATATCTCAGGACCCTAAGGCGAAGTTCAAGGTGGACGAATTTGATAAACAGTGTCACAGCCAAGTGAGGAATGTTTCATCAAGAGCTGTCACGACACGGAGGAATGTGCTAAGGGACAGCTGCGTAGACACAGATCCTCAGCAATGGAAGTGGCGGACTCATCATCACGGCACTGGCTATCTGTGTCTTAAAATGTCTTGGTGAGCTAGGTTGGTGTGGTGCCTTGAGGGGCAGTGCCAGGCAGCCTGTCTCTCCAGAAGTCTGAGCTATTGTATTGATGAAAAAGCCACATTTTCTGCCTAAACTTGGGTTCCTACCAAGGTGTCTGGGTTCTCTGGAGACCCTGTGAGTCAGCAGAGGGCCCCAGTTCCTTGGTGAGTAAAGCACTCATTTAATACTGCCATTCTCCCCCTTAATGGCATGATGGTCCTTGGGATTGGGGTGAGGACCTCTTAAACCACATGCTGCGTCTCGACCGAGGGACTGTGGGTATCTTTGTAGGTTTGGTGCCAAGTGCAGTGTTTCATTCACAGAAAACACAGTGTGTGATAAATGATCTGATCTAAGATAAATGATACTGGTTGAAATTAGTGAATGACCAAACTCCTACCAAGGGCATGTCTCTCATGTGGACCTGGAGTTCAGGCTTGGTGAAGGAGGATTTTTATGGCTTAGTTCAAGCCGCCTTGGAGCCAAATTGTTGTCCAGCTGGAGAAAAGGGTGAAAAAGTACTGGTTATAAATAAGGGACGTCCTGAGTAGGAGGCAAGGCATGGCATTGATGTAGAAAGAATCTGTGGTACAGACATGTATATCCCAGATGTACATTCAATGGGGACAGATCGGTGGCGGTGTGAAGGGAAACTGTTAGAACCGGTTAGAAAAAGTGTTCCAGGCTTCAATTTGTTCTTTTGGCATTCTGGTTAATTTGTGAATGGTGGTGTGAGGAAAAGTTAATTTTCCTTAGAGGTTAGGAAGGAGAGTCGGCAAAAATTGCAGCCTTAGTGAGGTTAAATATTATCTGAGAAAATGCTTCATAAAAGAACATGCCCCCTTGATAATTATTGATCTGTGAGAGCAAAATGTCAATTTATGAAAACCTACATGGAGTGCAAATATCATCAGTTGTTGGTAGAGTGCTACTTCTGTGATGAAACCCATGGTGACCATGGACGGGGGAAGAGGAGAAAATTCTGGTTTACAGATACAATCATTTCCTCCACAGTAGATTTCACCGAAGACTTCGGATTGCTGTCCTTGATTGCTGGTGGCTTGCAGTGTGGAAAGTTGTATGTTCCTCGAATGACTAGCTGTCAGTCTGGCTTGTCACCGTAGGTAATCTCAGTCCAGACATCTCTAATGGACAGAGTTCTACCAAATAGAGAAGTCTTGGACCAAGAAATACCTTGTCTGTTGCCTACCTCACTGGCATGTTTTTTGACTGATGGAGCTGTCTGACGATCTTACTCTCCGTTAAGAGCTCTTGTCTTTGAAATAAATCTGAGGTATCAGGGAGAGGGAAGAATTTCCCTGGAGGATGTCACTGACTGAGGATCCAGAAAGGCAATATTTCTTTTTTTTTTTTTTAAAGATTTTATTTATTCATGTAACAGAGACAGCCAGCGAGAGAGGGAACACAAGCAGGGGGAGTGGGAGAGGAAGAAGCAGGCTCATAGCAGAGGAGCCTGATGTGGGGCTCGATCCCAGAACGCCGGGATCACGCCCTGAACTGAAGGCAGATGCTTAACCGCTGCGCCACCCAGGCGCCCCCTGGAAAGGCAATATTTCTAAGAAAGTTGTTCTTCTACCTGACGTCCCCCTCTTCCTCTAAGCTTAAACTGTCCTCTGAACAAAGGAGGCAGGAATCATGACTCAAGACTCCTACTGTTCTTAACTCACTAATTTTCTAAGTGGCATTCTCTGTTTGAAGCCTTTATCAGATGCATCCAGGCACATAAAGGTGGTTCCTACTGCAGCTGTCTTTCTAATCATAGCAATTATCATAGTGGTCTCTGTTACATGTGCCTTAATCGTTAGGACAGTGTCAGTGAATAGACGTCCCGTGCTCTAATAAAGACTGAAGGATGACTCCAATTTTAAACTCAAGTATAAAGGGACATAATTGGCATAATTTCTGACTGAAATAATTTAGGTGAAAATGTACTTCAGAATGGTACCTCGTGTCTTAGTTCCTAATAAGGGAGTGTTAGTTGTAGATTGCGCATCACAGTGGCGCCTGAAAATAAAAACAGCAGCTAAAACCCAGCATCTTTGATATCAATGATGGGGTCTGATCTGAGAAGTAGAGAGGAGTCATGCGAAATCGCAGTCCTTGAAATGCCACCTCCAGCGTCGTGCTGAGCCCCCCTGCCTGCCAAGAGTTAACAAGTATGTGGAGGATTTGAAAAAGTCTAAATGGACCTTTACATATTAGTGTTGAATTCTGAGAATCCAGAGACCAACAGAGTAGCAACCAAAGCTACAACCCCTCTTTCTAGTAGCAAAGAGAAGACTGGCTTTGAGGGCGATAGATTGTTTCCATGTAGTTATGCTGTCACTTCTCTTTCTCTGTCCACCCTTCTACTCTACGGTTCATAACTCCGCTTCCCCATTCAAAGTGAAAGGTCTGGGCCAAATCTGTCCGTTATCTTGGTTCTATATCGCATGGCTCCTTTGTGCTGGGCATTGTTCTAAGTGAAACAATGGATAGAATACAAAATCTCCTAACCCCCTGTGTGGTTGGTAATGGTGGAGGAGTCCAGAGAGCAAACACAAAAGAAAGATCATTTCCCATCTGGAAGGTGTGACCGAAGTCCTTTCTCATGGGGGGTGGGGGGGCGCTCAAAGGCTTAGCTGTGATCGTGCTCACACGGTCTTGAAAGCAGCCACCAGCATTGGCAGAAGCGCAGAGGAAGCACACAGAACAGACAGGGATAATGGGCAGAAAGGGAGTGAGGCAGAAGCACGTGCTCAGGGTGGTCTGGAAAGGCCTTGTTGAGACCCAACGATGAGAATAGACCGTGACAAGGACCTTGAGGAAAATATTCTAGACAGGCTGTCCTGAATGCAGAGCCCCGGGGATGGGTCTGGTCTGGTGAGTACAAGGCATGGGGGAAAAGCCAGGGTTTTTGAACCTGACCCCCTGTGGGCGTGATTGGAAAGGGATGAGGATGGGGAGCCAGGTGGGAGCCGGGATGCAGAGAACTTTATAGACTGTAGTAAGTGGTTGATGATTTTAACGGCAGCAGGAAGCCACCGAAAACGAGGTTTTTCAGCTGTCGAGTGATTTTAGTTGATACACAATTTGCGAGGTCACTTTGGTTGCAGAAAGAAGAACAGATGGAGTGGGTTGGGGTGCGGTGAGGGGCAAGGGCTGAAGCAGGGAAGCCAGATGGGGGACGTCACAAAAATCCAAGGTGCGGTTCTGGTTGGACTAGAGTGTCAGCAGTGGAGACAGCGAGAGACAACTGGGCTTGGCTTGGCGTGTGTATCCAGAGGGGGAGGCCTTTCTAATGGATTGACAGTGGGCGGTGCCAGAAAGCTGCGGATTAAGGAGGGCAACTTCGTTCCTGCAGTTACTGTTTGCAAGTCCTTATTCCATCTCCAGCGCTGTCTTAGACACGGAGGATGTTATAAGGTGAACAAAACCAGATGCAATCCTTGCCTTCAGGCACATTTAAAATCTGGTGAAAAACATGATTAAAAACAATCCCATGGATGCCTGGGTGGCTCAGGGGGTTAAGCATCTGCCTTCAGCTCCGGTCATGATTCCAGGGTCCTGGGATCGAGCCCTGAGTCGGGCTCCCTGCTCAATGGGGCGTCTGCTTCTCCCTTTCCCTCTGCTCCTCCCTTCCGCTCATGCTCTCCTTTGCTTGTTCTTTCTCTCAAATGAATAAATTTTAAAAATCTTAAAAAAAATAACAACAGCAACAACAAAAAACAGTCCTACAAATGAGTAGCCGCAAGCTCAGCAAAGAGCAATGCAGTTAACCTTTGTGCTTTGTAAAATCACAGAATGGAGAGAGCCGGTGCAGCCGGGGTGCATTTGGGGAAGGCTAGGATGGGAAAGAGAAGTAGGCTGTAAGGAGGTGAGAAGCAGTGGGGTGCAGCATGGGGTGCTTGGGCCTGGCGGGAGGAAGGGACTATGGCACCGATGAGAAACGGACCCAGGGGGTGGGTCTTCCAGTGTGGCTTGAGGGCAAAGGAAGCAGGAGTGAGAGGAGGTTGGAAAGGGGGACAGTGAGCAGACTGTATATGGTCTTGCAGGCAATGTGAAGGATTTGGCTTTTCTCCTATTGACTGTGGAAACCTTTAAAGGAATCTGCCTAATTGCTCAGGTTTCTGCTCATTCTAAATGCTGTGTTTTTCCATGATTTAATGTGAAATCAGAAAATGGCAGAGCTGCCAAGTGACCTTCAAAAAACAATGAAACTGCTGGCATGTGATGAACATAATTAGAGAAACGCTCGAAGAATCGGCACATATGATCATCTTCCCCTTGGGTGCAATTGAACATCTCAGCATGGCAGAGTCAGGAATCCTGGTGCGACGACACCGTGGACATTAGCTTTTGCAAAGTTGCACCACCTCTGGCCACCGTCCCCTAGGCTTCTCTCGCCACCCTGAGTTTTACGAGCTTACACAGCCTGGAAAAACGTATAGCAAATGCCCGTGCAGGTAAACTGAAAGAACCGATAGGACAGTTGTGGCTGTTGAGTTTCAAAACCATGTCAGTGATATTCAGAGGGTGATTAGATAATTTCCACCAATTACATAGACTCTAGATGTGCCTGTCAAGGTGTCTAATCTCTGGGACAAAGGGATGACGGTTCTGCAAGAGCCCGCTGGTCTGGAGCACGGGGAACGGGAGAGCTCACTGCCATGGGGCACACCCTAGGCTGTCATGGGGAGCTACATGAGGCAGACAGAGCTGCGAGGGAAGGGAGGAGGCTGGTCTGGGGCCATGATGTGATTCCTGGATTCAGCCATTTTGAATACCACTAACTTTGGACTATGCCATTTTGTGACTCAGTACCTTCTTCCCATTTTGCCAGGTGGGATTGGATCTCCTGTAGCTTACAATTGGGGAGTCATGACCCATCTTTTTGTTTGCCACTGAAATTGACTTGGATACGTGTCTTCTTTGCAACCTAAAAAAAGACAGTTATTGCCCATACCAAATTGCCCAGGCACAGGTGGGGGGTAGAGGAGGTGGGTGGGGGTAGGGAAGTGGAAGGGACATGGCCCGTGCTTCGCACCAGCTCCTCGCACCTCTTATTAGTGGTGGGACCTTGGGCCAGTCATTTAAGCTGTTTGCTTCAGCTTCCCTAACGGAAGTTCTCCTAGGGTTATTGTGAAATCTAGGCAAGATAAGGACCATGAGTGTGCTTTGCTGGCTTTGCGAGGGATCGACTGCTGGCTGGGCTCTGTCTCAGACTCTCCCCTTCCCTCCCCTCTCCAATGAGACCTCAAGGGTGGGGAGGAAGCTGCTGGTGGTCTCTGAACTCCAGGACCAGCCAGAGCCAAAGCTGCCAGGAGCAGGTGGGAGCCAGGAACAGGTGGGAGCCAGGAGCAGGTGGGGTGCAGCCCCCAAGGGGTCTGTTTTGGGTGATGCGCTGCTGTGTCGCAAACCACCCCAAAACAGAGCTGCATGAGATAGGAACCATTTTATTGTGCTTATTATGTTCTGTGGGTTAGGAATTCGACACAACAGGGATGGCTCGTCTCTGCTCCATGACATTTGGGCCTTCAAATGGGGACAGTCAAATGCTGAAACTCGTCCCAGCTGGGAGTCCCCTGCACTCCTGTGTCTCCCTGCTGACTGCAGTGACAGAGGTGACTCAGGCTGTGTGGGGGCGGCACCATCAGCCAGATCCCCTGCATGTCACCCCTAGCTGTGGCTGGAGGTTCTCACGGCATGGGGCTGGGTTCCAGGATGAAGACTCCTGAGAACCAGTGGAAGCTGGGAGGCTTTTTCCAAGATGACCTCAGGGTCATGCACTGTGGCTTCCACGCAGGCTGCTGTCACAGAAGAGCTGCCGAGGCCTGTCCGTTTCAAGAGGAGGGAAATTAGACTCCAGCTCTTAATGGAAGAATGGCCAAGTCACCACGCAGGAGAGCTCATGGAATGGAAACTCTCTGGCGGCCATCTTTGGGAAATACAACCTGTCAGAGAACTGCAGCATCTCAAAGCTAGAAGATGCCCTAAAGTCCCCCCTCGGGCATCCTTGGACCCCACCCTCCATCTCTTCTGCAGTGGCTTGGCCCATGCTCACCCCGCCTCTGCTAATGTGTGCTGTGGGCATGGCGGTTCCACCTTGAAGCTGCTTGGACCTGTATGCCCTGCCTCCTTACCCTGAGGTGTCAGCTGAAACCCTACGAGCTCCCCCTACATGCTCTGGCCGGTCACCCGGGAGGCTGCCCCGCTCTGCTTTACCACAGCTCGGCAGGGACGTGAAGACTGCTAGCATGACCCGAGTCTTCCCTTTTCATAGTCTTGCAGCCTGCTTTTATCTGTCCTCCTTCCCCAGGCACCCCCGTCCTGACCCTTCAGAGACTCCTTGGATTGGTCCATACCCTCCTGGGTGCCTCTGCGGTCTGTCCTTCACATTTTCCTGTTGCTAGAAGTTTGGTTTCATTTGAATGGTTTTCTTGCTGTCTCCATGGGATGATCTTGAGACATGAAAACCATTTGGAGTATTCTCATTTGTCTTGTTAAGCGTTCATTTAAGAATGGATGTGTGACTCAAAGGAGACCTATGGGGACAGTTGCCAGGGGTTTTGGCACCCCTTCTCCAGAAGGAGTTGTAAGATGAGAGGCTGCCCTTCTCTGCCTCTGACCCCACTGTGATGCCTGGAGCAGTGGACCCATCTCGTGAGGGCAAACCAGCAGAGGAAGGGAGAGAGCCCTTGCTCTGTGGGGCACTAAATGTCCTTACCACATAAGCCATTTACTTGGTGAATGTTTAGAGAACACCCAGGTGCTCTTCTTGGTGCAAGGGGAACAACAGGGAACGTAATTCCTTCATGGAGCTGACGTTCCAGTGGAGGAGACGGTTGAGACATGAGTGAATGATCTGTCAAACATGGGGCTGATGCAGTCCACCTGCCCCCTGGCCTGCTTTTCATTATTCCTGGGTCCTTCTCTCTGCCCAGAGGCTGACCTGAATGGGAAGGTTCCCCTGCCCCCTTTCAGCTGAACTCAGCCAGTGGGGAGCCCCAATGGGATACCAGATGGGAGAGAAGAGAGAAGTCAGGCTCCCTCTAAACTAGGCTGGGGTTGGCAGTGGATCCTTCCTTCTCAGAAGCCACAGCCCCAGCTCTCGGCAGGGTCCGATGATCCTGCTTTCGGATTCCTTTACCTTCAGCCTTCCTTGATACCCATGCTCCTGTCATTTGAGATCCTGTCCTAATATAGCTCCTTCTGAGCTCTCTGGGATGTAGGGACATCTCAGGCACTGGGCAGAGCCTCTGCAGAGATGGGCCTGGGTGTTCAAGGAACATCAGGAAAAGTGGTGTGGCTAGAACAGACATCATGCAGGGGAGGGAGGCAGGCAGCGAGGTCCGTGAAGCAAAAGAGCAGAAACTGTTAGTACCTGCAGCCTCTGGGGGCTTCAGTGCCCATGGGTGCAGAGGGGCCCCTGCAGGCGTATGAGCACAGGAGGGACAGATGCTGACTGTGTGTTCACAGAATTGCCTGGCTGCTAGGTGGGAAGGGGGACCGATGGGGTCAGATAGGAGCAGATGTCCCAGTCAGGAGGGGACTGCATGGACTGGGCAGGAGAACATGGCAGCCATAGTGGCAGACGGAGGAGTCATTGAGTTCTGGATGTAATCTGAGGGTGGAGCCAGCAGGGCTGCTGACAGAGCACTGGTGGGCCTGGGAGACAGAAGAGTTCAATATGACTCCAAGATGATTGGCCAAGTACCAGAAAAGATGCGGTAGGCCTCGCTGATGCAGGGAAGGCATGGGAGAGGCAGGGCTAGGAGAAGGAGTTCAGGAGCTTAGTTTCATGCATATGAAGCTTGAAGATTGTGGGAGACTGTGTTCCCATGGCTTTGATGCACCCCATCTCCTAGGGTTCACACCTTTGTACAGTCCCCTCCTTTTGCATCAGGACTGGCCCTGGGACCTGCTTGAACTCATTGGATGCAGCATAAGTCTGGGCCTTGGGAAAGCCTGGCACCTTCTGCTTTTGCCTCCTTGGAAGCCAGTTGCCATATAAGGAGGCTCTCCCCCAGACCACCCTGCTATGGAGGAGACTGGGCAGCCCCATAGAGAGGCCCGTGTGGAGGAGAATAGAAGCTGACAGTCACCTGTGTGAGACCAGCACCAATGCTTACCACAAGAGTGAGGCATTAGACTGATTCAAGCCAACACCAAGGGAAGCCAAAGAATCATCTAGCACACGGTATCAAGAGAAATAATAAATTGCTATTTCAGGTCCAGAAAACCACAAAAGATTTAGTGCAAACATTCTCAACTGGGAGCAGTTTTGCCCCCAACAGGGTAATAGACAATATCTTGTGACATTTTTGGTTGCCACAACTGGGATTGGAAGTGGTACTGGCCTCTAGTGGGTAGAGGCCATAGAAGCCACCAAACATCCTACAGCTGAACTGACTGTCCAGGATGGCTCCCAGCAACAGAGAATTGTCTGCTTCAAAATGTCGGTGGTGGTGTGCCTGAGAAACCCTTATCTTCGTACTTTTTAATATAGTACAAATAGTTTTGGCTTTTTAAAAGGAAATGACAATCATATGAGTAGGGATATGCTTTTAAGGAGGAGATAAGTAAGAAGAATGAGCTCAGATGAGCTAAGGATTCTTCCAAGTTTGGAGCTTTTTATTTGCATTTTTCTATTTTTTCCAACATGATAGTATTTCTGCTACTGTTATGTGGGCATAATAAGCTGCTAATTCTCTTCTTTTCGGAGAGGCATTCTCCTGCTCAACATCCTGTAACCTGTTCCTCATACTTCTGTTGGAGCTTAAGAATCTCCTCCATGGGGAAGCCCTGGAGACAGAGTGAGACAATACAACAGACATTACATAAGCCCTACCAACAGAAAATAGAGCATTTGCATAGTTGTTTGTGGCGGGGGCAGGGGTTGAGAGGTTTTGGATTAGGAAACAAGTGAGAAATATGACAAAGACTAAGGTAAATGGAACTAATATAATACTATTGTTACTAATGATAAACATGGAGGCTAGGGAATGTGCCTTAGGTGTTAGAGCCAAACAGTCTTCCCAAACCGGGCCCTGTATTTGGGTGGCCATACTTGCTCTGTGACAGAAGCCCAGCAGAGGCAGCTTCATTTTGCTTCCCCTGGAGAAGCCACAGAGAATGTCTGTCTCTGGGGGAGCTCCCCCCCCCCCCACTTGACAGAGACTAGGGACTGAGGCGACCCTACCTAGCTGATGACTTCCAGACATACCAGCCCAGTAAGCCACACCACCTTCTCTGGTGCAGAGTGCGGAAGGGAAGAGAGAGGTCCTGAATTTGACTAATGGAGCTCTGTTCTTGGAGAGTGGGGAAAGATGCTCCAGCCTGCCCCCTACCGAACTAGTACAGATTGCAACTCCTCCCTTTGCTTTAGCTACTACCTGTGCTGATACAGTAGCTACTGGCCATGTGTATTTAAATTTAAATTAATTAAAATTAAATACACTTAAACATTCAGTTTCTTAATCACACAGGCCACATTTGACTGCTCAGTAGCCACATGTGGCTAGAGGCTGCTGTACTGGACGGCGTGGCTGTCGAACACTGCCACCCTCAGAGCAAAAGCCAGTGGACGGTGCTACTCTGAGATTTTTGCATCTCATCTTTGTATCATCAGTGTCTACAACTGGGCCTGACTCAGAGGCACACAGAAATGTTTGTGGAATTGATACAGGAGAGAAGACTGTGGTGATTGTTGCTTTTCACATCTGCATGTCCTAAAGATCTGGCCTTTCCCAAACACCTAGATGTCACAGTGGAGCATGGCTATCTTGTTAAAAGAAATCAGTTGAAGAATATGCATTCTATTATCCTATTTTTAAAGCTTGTTATGAGTTAAAAAAAAAAAAAAAAGGTAAGATTAGGTAGTATGGGGGTGCCTCGGTGGCTCTGTTGGTTAAGCATCTGCCTTGGGCTCAGGTTATGATCCTGGGGTCCAGCCCCACTTCTGGCTCTCTGCTCAGTGGGGACTCTGCTTCTCCCTCTCGCTCTGCCTGCTGCTCTCCCTGCTTGTGCTCTCTCTTTCTCTCTAACTTAAAAAAAAAAAAAAAAAAAAAAAGATTAGGTAGTATGTTAATTTTCTAGATATGCAAAGAAAGATATGGTCGTTCTTAATGCCACGTACTTGCAAAAGGCAATGTTAACCTTGAATAGACAACAGGATTAAGGAACATGGTATTGAAGGGTAAGGACGAATCACAGCCTTTGGCCTCATGACTCCTACATGCAAACCACGAAATCTGTTTTCTAAGGAGTGTGTGAAGTAATGTTTTCTTTCCCCCAAAATGGCTCCCTTGCTAAGCTGCAGAGAAGAATGTGGCCAGATGGCACAGTCTCATTTTTCTGTAATATCTCCTGACCCAGCAATATACTTTTTTTTCCCACATCGCCTTATAGAAATTACTTTTGTTCGTTGCAGAAGTAATCTTTACCCTGGGAATGGACCTAGTGACTGTGTCCACATCCTAGCACGGATACACTGTATCATCCTCTAGCAGCCTTACCTTGCTTCTCGTATGCTCCTTGATGAGCTTGCAGATGCTGGGCTAGAATTCAGTCCATAAAATGAAGACATTCCGTCTGACGGGGCCAAATCTAAACTGCTGAAGCTAGAACGTTAAAGCATGCAGTTGTGCCTTAAAAAGCAACTAGGGCCATCTAACCCACACCAGAAATCATCCTGGTTTCAAAATGAAGATCTTTAGATGCCACAGTAATTTCTCAAGGGGGGAAAAAAAGCCTATCCATCACGACAAGAATACAAAAACAAAATGAAAATGACAAAATATTACAAAAAAGTTTAATTAGCAGCTCTGCTGTTTTAGTTCATGCTCAGTTGATGGGAGAAAAAAATATTTTTTTATCAAACTATTAAAATGGATTTAAAGATCTGAATATAATTGCCCAGAAAAAAATGGCATTAACAAAATAGTTTTAAGCATGAGCATGATAAAAATGATTTCTCTGTAATTATTGTTCATTGACTATTACTCATTCCTAAATCATAATGGATTCTCAGTCTGGGTAAAACTCCATCAGGATGAATGCATCCCTGCAGAGCTGATATTTGAAGAGATTGAGCTTTTGTTACATTACTCCCTTCTTAATGTTTTTTTTCTGTTGCTGTTTCTCTTTTTCAGACCCACTATGAGAATGGGGAATACATCATCAGACAAGGTGCAAGAGGGGACACCTTCTTTATCATCAGCAAAGGAACGGTAAGCCCTGGGGGCAGGGGGCCTGGTATCAGCCACCCCCGGAAATGCACACATGCAGGGTCTTGAAAGAGAAATAGCTGAGAATGGATCTCCCAAAAATGATGCCAGAGGAAGAAAAACTGTAATTCTGAACACCAGAAAATGGCTTGAATTCTATAATTTAATAACCATGCTTAACTATCTGCATAAGTGGGAAGATTTCCATAATTTCTATAGCTCAACAAGAAAAAGACTAAGGTCGCTTTAAAAATCGTCAACAGTAAAGAAAAAACCAAAACCCTAGAAAGGTCCTAGTGATCAGGAGCCGTAGCCTCGCTGTCTTGAAACACCTGGGCTTTGCAATCAGATGGCCCAAGTGTGAATCCCGCTAGGAAACTTACCAGTCTCAGCGTCCTTAGGCAATTTGCTTACAACAAGGATGTAAATACACTCATGTTTTATTGTGTCTTCATCAAGAAATGTTGAATGGATACTGAGAAACTATTAGAAGCAGTAAATTACAGGGAGAGGGACAAATAAGGGGTGGACCAGGGATAGGAATGAAAAATCAAAATTTATCCCTTTATATGATTTTAAGTTATCAGTATTATAAATCTTTTAACTTTTATTTAAAAATGAAATAATTAAGTGAATTAGAAAATGGGGATTCGTGACGATGAATGCTCTAATACCCTAAAAAATACCTTTCATTTCTTTCAACAGTGAAGTCATAATCATTTTTGTGTTTAAGTGTCTTTACTGCGTGACTAATGATTAGAACTTACTTTGCTTCATCCTAAGGGATGCTTAAGAGGAATTTGGATGTACTAAGTATGGTAAGTGATAGGAAAGGAAATGCCAGTGGAAGGGGATTTGTATAGCAGTTTTCATTTTTATAATTGTTACTTTGAAATGTAAGTTTAGGGGCACCTGGCTGGCTCCGTCTGTAGAACACGTGACTCTTGATCTCAGCGTCCTGAGTTCAAGCCCCATGTTGGGCATAGAGATAACTTAAAAAGTAAATAATAAAAATGTTGAAGAGTTTTTTAAAATGTGAGTTTTTTTCTTCTAATTTAACAAATATGACTGACTCTGGGACTTTATGGCTCATACTAAAATAGGAAAGAGAGATGTACAGAGCCGCAGTGGACAGGATAGGTGAAAGATTATAAATCTTGTGGGATCACATTTTCGAAAATCCTCTCGGGACTGACCAATGACCTGTCACACTAAAGTGAAGACAGCATTATTTGTGTTTGTCTTATACCTGTTCTTCTGACTGACAGCAGAAAACCTGAGACAGAAATATCAGGCACCAGCATCTTACAGCCATCAAGAAATGACATGACTGACCACAGTTACACTTAAAACTGTATTTTAAATTTTCCAATGTTAGAGGCTAAGGAACCTTAACATTTTGTGGTTTATGTATACAGTGTTGGATTTGCTGTTTTATTTCTTAACATTTACTAAAGAATCAGGGGAAATCGAAAATCCTCATGAATATAAAATGATTCAGTAGGTCACAGGGGGATTTTTTTGTCCCGACTATCTGGATTTATTTTTTCTTTATTACACTGCTAATCCTTTGCTATCATGGAATGATGCATTTATCCGTTTAAGATGAATTTCTGACAGACTTCTGTGATTACCCCATTACTGTAAATTTCAAGCAGTACCTCAGAGAAGCTGCTGTTTTGACCGGTTTCAGTTGCAAACAGGTGTATTAGCGGTGCTGCTTAATGAGTTTTGTAATATGTGTAAATGGAAATCCTGAGGAAATGCACCACAGGAACCCATTCCCTTGGCGATGTTTCAGAGCACCATGGGGATTCTGGGAGAAAAGTGGTAAGACTATGTTAGACTCCTCTGACACACTCAACAATTTTTTTTTTAAACCAGCCATAGCCTCTGTGTTCTCTCTCTCTTTCTCAAATAAATAAATAAAATATATTTTTAAAAAAGTTCTTGTCCATTAAATGCCATTTAAAACCACATGGCTTTCCTTAGAATTAACAAGTATTTAAGCATGTTGGTTAAACAAATTGGCTTAACATGATATTTGGTGTTGTTGAATATGAAAATTATGGAAGTTTTATTTGTATATGGATACGTAAGAGTAAAACATAAGAAGCCCTTCCTTTTAGATCAAGATCAAGAAAAAGATGCACATTATCACCATTTCTGTTTAGTGTGGAACTAGGTGCCCCAACCATTGCACTAAGTCAAGAAAAATATATCCAGAAATGAAGAGATAGAACAGTAGTTATATATGTAAACCTGAAACACAGTGACATCTCTAGAAGAATTAATGAAATATAGTATGTAAAATCTATAAACACATATAAAATATATTAATATAATAGGATAATATGAAAAGAGAGGAAATGAACTACAGCTATGTATATGAACATGGAAGAACTGGATAAATCGCAAATACAATACTGATCAAATGAAGCAAGTTGCAGAAGAATATGTGTGGCATGCTTTATATTTTTAAAGTTCAAAAACAGGCAAATATATGGTACTTATGCATGGAATGAGATGTGAGTGCATGTAGGCACGTGCATTAAATTGCCAACATTAGAAAGGGGATCACGAACATAAGATTCAAGACAGACATGTTGGGAGAGTGGGTTAGGACACAGGGTAGAGAAAAACTAATTTACCCCTGTAAAAAAGGGTTCAATTGTCAA
This sequence comes from Ursus maritimus, assembly GCF_017311325.1. NCBI lineage: Eukaryota > Metazoa > Chordata > Mammalia > Carnivora > Ursidae > Ursus > Ursus maritimus. The sequence goes on along the minus strand of NW_024426885.1, from coordinate 77,038,767 downwards.
ATCAGTCTTAGGAATCATAAATCTTGCCCACACTGAATTTAACTCATGACTCAAAGAATAGAGGCAAGCTTCAAGTTCAGAAAAAAAATTCCTACCTAGTACATATCCCAAACTACCAGACAGAGTTCCAAAGTGTCCTCATTTGCATCAGGAGGCATTTTGATTTGGAAATAACAGGACAAATTTTTGAGTGACATATGCAGAACATTGAAAGGGGAACTGCTTTGTTTTAGGGACTCCTTGGGGTTTGTAACCTAATAGTCACCCAGGTAGGAAAATAATTACCTCACTAACCCTCATTCTCCAGTCGGGTCTTCCCCATAAACCTGTAAATTCCACGCTCTTTCTTTTCTTACTATAAACATTGCTTTGTTATAAAACCCGCTTAATCTGTACTAAAACATTTTCTTTCTTTATGAATTGTTTCTGATTAAACATGTTGGCTGTGCACATTGATCTTGTTTATTGGACACTTTGGTATCAAAGATCAATTTTATACGTCCCTTTAAAAGTATCTAATTTTTATTTTGATTGTTAATTTTTTAAATTATACATATAGTTAAATAGTTTCTAAAAACTCAAATTACAAGACTACACATATGTCTTATAGAGAAAAAGTCAACATATAGATAAGTAAAAAGAACATTAGAATACACACTCTCTTTTATCTGTCTAGAAGGAAAAGAAGTTTATGCTCTAGCATTTTATAGCAACAATGAGAGAGCAGTAGTAGTGATAGGGGATATTTCTTTTACAATCAAATGCATGAATTTCTGAAATAGGTGAGAGAAGTAGAAGAAAGGGGGGAAATATAAGAAAAGTAACCCAACTTTTTTGAGCACTTATTTTTTGTAAAGATTTATGTATTTGAGAGCGAGCGCACGAGTGCACAAGCCAGGGGAGGGCCAGAAGGAAAGGGAGAGAGAGAATCAAGCTGACTCCCTGCTGAGTGGGGAGCCAGACTTAGGGCTCGATCTCATGACCCTGAGATCATGACTTGAGCCAAAGTCAAGAGTCAGATGCTCAACTGACTAAGCCACCCAGGCACCCCGAGCACTTATTATTAAGAGGATGCTTTTCATAGATTTTCTCATTTAATTCATGAACACATACCCACACCCTCTTTTGAGAAAACCCTCCTGTTTTTTGGACAAGGTGATGAGGGTAACAGGGGTTAGGCTCCATAGCCAGTTCTTTCCCATAGCGTTGTGGATTATAAAGTACTTCGTGGTTTCAGGGAAAAGACTAAGTGATAGAGGCCAAAGTAATATAGGTCAAGAGGCTATCTCTGTGTATGTAACTTTCTCTACCCGGACATGTTTTTAGAATTAAAGATGCAAATGTCTATGCCGGGTGTCTGTGCATATTTAGAATTATTCATTATATGTACAAAGAAACAGTGTGGAAATTACAACCTTAAAACAGAGCTTTTATTCTTGCTCTTTGAACTGCTTATCTTTTCACATACATGGATTATGCAGATGGGCTTTCCTTCACACTTGTCATGTAAGCAGAAAGTGGTCTATTCGATAGGTGGCCCACTTCTTATGGCTCTTTTACTGCATTTCAGTAACATCTTTGTAAAGAATATTCCCGAAGCCACCGAAATCTCCCCACGCCTTGCATCTGTCTACCATTTGGAATTTCTGATCATTTTTGCTGTTGTTGTTACAACCAGACGGCAAATGTGTAATTATGTAATGTATCCTTATATCTAATTTTGAATTCATGATCTTGTAGTATATTATACCTGAGTTCGTGACTTTTTTTTTTTTTTTTTCAGTAGTGAGGACTGACAAATAATCTTGTTGGGTTGCCTCATAGGACAGATGAGAAAACTGAGACCTAGAAATAAAACGCTGAATTGATGTATGTCAGAGTTTGGTCTACAGAACATTTGCATCTAAATTACCAATATTAATCTTTTTCAAATACAGATTTCCCAGTCCCACTAAATTAGAACTTCAAGAATAGGAGTCTGCTAGCCTTTATTTTTTTCTTCCAAGTTTTTATTTAAATTCTGGTTAGTTAACATGCAGTGTAGTATTAGTTTCACTTGTAGGATTTAGTGATTCATCACTTACTTACATGCTCATTCCAATAAGTGCCCTCATTAATACCCACCACCCATTTAACCCATCACCTATCCACCTCCCCTCCAGTAATCCTCAGTTTGTTCACTATCGTTAAGAGTCTCTTTTATGGTTTGCCTCTCTCTCTCCCCACTTCGTTCATCTGTTTTTTTCTTAAATTCCACCTTTGAGTAAAATCATATGGTATTTGTCTTTCTCTGATGTCGCTTAGCATAATACACTCTAGCTCCATCTACATCATTGCAAATGGCAGGATTCCATTCATTTTGATGGCTGAGCCATATTCTGTGGTATATGTATACCACATCTTCTTTATCCATTTGTTAATTAGTGGACATTTGGGCTCTTTCCATAAGTTGGCTATTGTTGATAAAGCTGCTATAAATGTTGAGGTGCATTTTATCCCTCTGTGTTAGTATTTTTGGGTAAATACCTAGTAGTGCAATTGCTGGATTGGAGGGTGGTTCTATTTTTAACTTTTTGAAGAACCTCCATACTGTTCTCCAGAGGGGCTGCACCAGTTTGCATTCCCACCAACAGTACACGAGGGTTCCCCTTTCTCTGCATCCTTGCCCACACCTGTTGTTTCTTGTGTTCATGTTAGCCATTCTGATGGGTGTGAGGTGGTATCTCATCGTGGGTTTGATTTGTATTTCCCTGATGATGAGTGATGTTGAGCACCTTTTCATGTGTCTTCTTTGGAAAAATATCTAGTCATGTCCTCTGCTCATTACTTAACACTATCATTCATTTTTGGGGTATTGAGTTTGATACATTCTTTATAGATTTTGGATACTAACCCTTTATTGGATGTGTCATTTGCAAACATCTTCTCCCATTCCATAGGCTGCCTTTTAGTTTTGTTGATTGTTTCCTTCACTGTGCAGAAGCTCTTTATCTTGATGAAGTCCCAAGAGTTCATTTTTGCTTTTGTTTCCCTTGCCTCAGGAAATGTATCTAGTAAGAAGTTCAGTAGCCTTAATTTTGAATAAGACCCCTTACCCTGAAGTTTGAGAATCAATGGGCTAGTGTATTTCTACCCACATCTATGAAAGCCTCATCAGCATGCAAATGAGCATCTCTATGATATAGCTTGGCGTAAGAGGGTTAAAAACTGTATCCCCCTGGTTTTGAAACACAGTGTGGAAAAGTAATCAAATATATCATTGGAGAATAATAATTGAATTCCCTCCACCTTGCATGTACATTCTTAATACTTATAAAAATTCTGGTCTTTGTCATCCATTCTCTAAACTTAGAAACCTGAAGCACAGTATTTTTAAATGTGCTTAAGTGTCTAGCATTGTCTTAAGAAATTAGTTTTTTTCTACTTCATTACATTTTCCAGCCAGGTGAGTTTTAACTGTTTAACCATTCTAGAAGAAACATAGCCAGTATTATGAATATTAGTAGAACTTGAAGGGAAATGAATTAACACAAAGGTACAACTTACTGCATTATGTCTTTATTCATGCAACAGAAATATTATTACTTTCCTTCCGTGGACTGTCACCCAAGTCAAAAGGCCTGTATGGGCCCAGATATCTTGTTTAGGTAATAAATCCTTTCTGTTCCAACAACTTACAGCTCTTTATTAGGTGCTTATTATAAATTGTAGAGAATGTCAGAGATAAACCCATGTCTTTGAAGAGCACACTCTTATGGTAAAAAAGGAAAAAGATAACCATGCAATTCATAGATCTTTAAAAAAATGAAATCCTTCTGAATGAAGTATGTGGACCTTAAGGACTGTCGTGGGTTAGAGACCTGTAAGAAGGCTTCATGAACATGTGACTGGCCTTTGAATGGAGGCTGGATTCTTAGGAAAATAGACAGGCATTGTCTCAGAGGAATGGGGACATGCATGCGAGGTGCATAGAAAGATGTTAACTGCAGAAAAGAATGGAAACAATTTAAACATCCATCTATAAGGAATTGGATGGATAAACATATAGAATGGAAGACACAGAAGCATTCAAGTAGATGAACTAGGTTTCTATGTAAGAACATGGATAAGTAATAAAATGATATTGAGAGAAAAAGTGTAAGTTGCAGAAGGATACATACTGTATTAGGCAATTCATATATTTTAAAAATTCAAACATATAAACCCATTAAAAATGATTGGGGGAATGCTCCCTTAATCCATTATAGTGCTTGCCTCATAGGAGGTCGGAAGGAGGAGTAAGTGAAATTCAAATTTCTGAGTAACTTATTACTACTTGAAAACAGCTTGAAACAGCATAACAATATTTGGAGGGCATTTCTTGTGGTTTTCATGGAAATTTGTGATATTCTTCTTTGGTCCTTTCAGTGATCACGTCCTCATGGGCTTCATGACAGTAAGTTTAAAAGAAGAAACAAAAAGTGGAATTAACATTACCAATTAGTGTTGATTTGATCAGTCAGTGTGTGCAGTGGATATAGACTTCCATTGTTTCTCTTTGTAGGTAAATGTCACTCGGGAAGACTCACCCAGCGAAGACCCAGTCTTTCTTCGAACTTTAGGGAAAGGAGACTGGTTTGGAGAGAAAGCCTTGCAGGGGTGAGTAGATGACATGTTACACACGTTTGTTTGAGTGCTGCATAAATTCCTGTCTCACATGCTGAGCTCCAAGCAAAACAGGCTCTTTATTTACTGTCGATCCTAATATCGGACACAGACCCTTGATGACCATTTTTATTTCTTTCCAGGTGGACTTATAATACATTTATATAGGCTTTAGGATTAATTGATGAACTTTTGTAATATCATTTTTGTATTAATGGGGAAGTTTCTCGGCTTTGTGCTCCTTATCTACAATCTCTATAAAGACGCTAAAAAAGGGGAAGGTCTCTGCTAAGCCTACTTTGTGCCGCAGTTTTGCTCTGACTCTTAGGAAGATGATTGGTTGACAATTTGGAAATCCCTGAACTGACTGAACACAGCAGCAGGTGATGGAGCCTTGCTGGGCTTCACATCTGGTGGTGGTAGAGGTGGAGATCACGCACGTGAAGATTCCCCGTGGATGGGCTCCAAAGGCTGGACCCAGAGACACATACTGTAAAAGGTCCCTGAATTCTACTTGTAAAGACAGACCTCAAGAAGCAAACATTGGGATTTCTTCCCACATATTATGGAAGAGGAACCCAGTTGACTTTGAACTACATCTGTTGCAGAACACATGACAAATACGACAGCTCTGTTTCAGTATTCTCTTGTTGTTTTCCAGTAAGCAACACATCTCAATTATCGCTGTAGAGATAGACGAGACTTTTCAAAATTCAGTGCCCTGTGTATATACATATACTTGAATCAGAAATAGCCAATACAGTCTGTGTGAGATTCTCTCTTCCTCTCCCCTCCCTGCTCACGCCCTGCCCCCCCAACACTTTTGGGTTCCCTCTCAAATAAGGAAATAAATAAATCTCTAAAAAAAAAGAAAGAAAGAAAGAAAGAAAGAAAGAAAGAAAGAGCCAATACACATTTATATTTGTATCAAATCCCAGGTGCTGGAGTGTCTGCTGGAGAGGAACAATAATAGGATATAATTCATTCCTAAAATATTTGGAAATCAGTTTTGCGTCCATTATCCTTTCATTTAAAAATTACACTATAAGCATTTTATTTGAAATTTCTATGAAGAAATCATTTAGGGAATTTTTTAATTTTTAAGCCACAATCAGATAGCAGCTTTTTTTTTTCTTTCTTACCGTTTTGCAGCTACAGAAACAAAACCAAGATCCCGATAAGTCATCTTACATACGCCACATTACCTTATGAACATTCAGAGCTAAAAGCATTTCACTTTCTTCTTTTCTTCTGCTTAGTTCATTTGATCCTTATCTGAGGAGCACGTGCTTGCCATTAGATTTTTTCCTAGCGGCAACATTGGAAGAAATACCATGTTCACTGTACATTCACAAAAGAATGCAATAAACATTATCTTTTTAGTATAAAGTGCGCAGACCTATCATTTGTACTTGAATATTTCTTTCCCTTGATTATACATAGAGGATTCTAAAGAATAATGCCTCCTGATTCCATTGGTCCAAGATTAACTGCCTGTGTGAAAAATGCCATTTCCAACAAAGCCAAAGAAACAGAAATATTTTCAATCATTTCTGATTGAAATCACAAGTGGAACACCAGAAAATAAAACATAATTGAAAATGGACAGGTTTTCTTTTGTAGCTTATTGTCACTGAATTTGGGTGCCTATTAAAGAAACCTTATAGGGTGAAAGTAAACCCGCTCCTAGGATGTGTCTTAAGAAGTGACTGTGAGGGTATGGTTCATGGAAAAGTTACCAGATTTTCTCTGGTATCAGAATGCAGTGGTATTCCAGCTAGACTGAATTCATTCTGGCATATGGCTCTTCCCATGAACTGTCTCTCTTGTATGTATTCAGCCCTCTGCTCTGACCGGCTCCCCACTCCACCCCCCCTTCCCATTCCCCCACCTTCTCCTTGACCCCATCCTTCCCTCAGCAATGCCTTTCTCTCTTATGCCCTTTGTTCTTATATCCTCACTGCTCAGCCCAGCTTTATCAGCCTACTCTAAGTGCCCTCTTAAATGTCACTAGGAGTTTGCTACTTAATCAGAGAATGCTCTTCCTTTTCTGTCTTTGGACTTCCCTTCTCAGCCACATTTTTACACTGCTGACCACCCCTCCCTTCCTTCCTTAAATCCATCCTTCCTCCCTACCTTCCTTCTTTATTTATTTGAGAGAGACAGTGCATAGGAGCAGGGGGGAGGGGGCAGAAGCAGAAACAGATGCCCCACTGAGCAGGGAGCCCATCATGGGGCTTGATCCCAGCACTCAGGGATCACAACCAGAGCCGAAGGCGGGTGCTTAACCGACTGAACCACCCACATGCCCCCACCCTTTCTTTTTTCAAATTCCCGTTCCTTTGGGTCCCTTGCAAAAGTTAGAACTTAGAATTTCTCATTCGATTTCCTAAAATCCATCACTGTTTTGTCCTCAACTCTCTCTATTATACGCATTTTGATACACATCGAGATCCATGGCTGCATGTCACCTTGATGAGACGTCCAAATATTTATATTCTTACATGAGCTCAGTATCTGGCACTTTTCAGATACTCATGTATTCATTGAATGAATGAAGAACGAATGAGTGAACGAATGAACGAACGAATGAATGAACGAATGAACAAACAAATCAACCTCTCTAATGAAGCCCAATCAGGCATTTCTTTTTGCCATTGATCACTTTCTCCACTTGGATCTGTTGGGCAGTAGGTGAGGGATTATGAGCTCGCTTGTCTACAGGGGGCAGGCTGGTAATGTAAACGAGTAAGGTAAGGGGGAAAACTAGAAACCCTTACATGAAGAGGACAGCAATTCCCGAGCTCCAGCTCATTGCTAGGCTTTTTTTTTTTTTTTTTAATTTTTTAGTAGAAAAAACTTAGGTTTTGAAAAAAAATATAAGGTGTGATTTTGTAACTCGATTTTTGAAAAGAGCTCTGCAAGCAAAAAAACCCCCAAAAAACAAACAAACAAACAAACAAAAACCAACAAACATTTCTGCAAATGATTTGAGCTGTGAGCGGCCATTTTGTGATTTCTATCTATCAGGTATGTCTTCTTAAAACCCTGTATCAGAATCAAATGAAGGAAGCCTATTAGGTTAACCCTTCTTGATTATTACCTTGCTTTGATTTTTTTTTTTTAATGTTTTGATGTTCTGTGTGTGTAAGCTGTTTTTCACTTGGACTATCTATGTTCTTCTTTTTTAATCTTTTCTTTGAGTTTCAATGTTTGACACAAGAAATCCTAACTTTTCACAAATCAGATTGATTTGTTTCACTTGTTTCCCTCTAAAAACCTTAAAAATAGATGTTAGAAAGAAAGAAAGAGATAGAAAGTCCTCTGGGCACTGTGTGTATCCTTTTGGGTAATATCTATGCTTCTTTGCAAATCACATGATTTTTATTCTTGGAAGACAAATTACATAGTCGGAATTTCTGTACATAACACAACATTTCAGGTTGTTGTTCTGTCACATGTAAAATTTACATGTACTGGGAACTGTTGCTTTATTTTCCTGAGGATATTCAGTGGACCATGAAAATATTGATAAACTGGTTAATTTGGACATGTATCCTTGACCATTCTTGTAAAATTTCAGAGTGCTTAATACTAGTATGAGTGCAGCACATGGTAGATGGTTGAATGATGGGGCTGAAATGTGAGCTCAGTACTCTGACTTCAGAATCCCACTCTAGAGGTCTGCCTCTAGAAGGGACAAGCTCCAGTTCCTTGTTCTGTGCAGACAGTAGAGTCCTAGATCTAGCCGTCTTACCATCTATATGATTACCATCCATTAACCAATAGCATCTCCTTAACAGAGAAACTGAGGTCATGGATTGTTTTCACTTCGTTTGGTTGATGTGAGGCAGGTTATTTGTATTCCTTGGCTTAAGCACTGTTTTGTAGGGTTTTTTTTGTTTGTTTGTTTATTTGTTTGTTTGTTTTGCTGTGGTAATGGTTTTACCACACCAGATAGAGGACAAAATGCTGTACTGTTTACGGAAGGACTCTTCCCTTACGTACAGGAAAATTAAAATTGTCTTTAAGAGAAATTATTGCAGGTGTGGTCTGGTAACTCATGAGTCTATCTATCACACGCTTACTGTGGCTTTGAGCTCTCTCCACCTGACTTGAAACCACACAGAATCCACATAGGCATCAGATGGTGTCATATTCTAAGCCAAACCCACGCCGTGCATCTGGAGTAATAGGGGAAAACCTAAGAGTAAGCGGAACCTGACCAAGATGGGGCTGAGCTCCCACTTGGCCCTGTCCCCTTCCCCTGACATTTGAGTCTCCAGCGTAGCCTGTGGTGAAGGGTTCCAGCCCAGGAGTCTGCCTGCCTGGCCTGGGATCCACTTTGTCAGTTGCAAATTACAAGACCATGGAAGGTTTTCCTTTAACCAGAAATGGCAGTGATGATCGTACCTAACTTTCTTTTCCCTTTTTTTGGTTGTCGAGAGGAATAATCAAGAGGATTGTTATAAAACATTTGAGTGAGTGTCTAGAATTTAAATTATGCTCAAAAAAAGCTGCTATCGTCAGCACCACCGCCATCTTGTTTTCACTATTGTTATCAATAGCATTGGCATCATCACCAGCATCATTCCCAAGAATGTTCTGCTACTTCATGACCAACCTTTAGAGCACTTGGTATAACTGACATAGCATTAGATGTGGAGTCAGCCACTCACGATATCACTTGGAACAAGCCAGTACCTCTCTGGGTGTCTGGTTCTGAATTTGGAAACCTAGACAGTTGAACTCGATGATCTCTAACTTTCCTTAGGTCACAGCCTCTGCTTCTCTTGGGATTTGGCCTCTTTACAGCTGGAACAGAGCCCCGGATGCCAAATGCAGCCCTGTGCCACCCTGTTAAATGGTGGCATTTAATATAAGGTCCTTCGTTCCAGGAACTATCCTAGTTCTTGCCTATCTTCCAACACCTATGCCACTTGCCAGGCTCTGTCCCTGTGATGGAAAAAAAAAAAAATAAGCCAAAGCTCTATTTCCTCAAGGACCATGATCTTGGGAAGATGAATTAACATTTCTGAAACTGCTTCTCCCCCCCCCTCTTTTTGTAATTAATAAAATGATAGTACCTAAAAGGATATAATACTGGGTATGACATTTTAATACTTTGTCATATTTGAATCTGATAATTCATGTCTTTATTTGAGAATAAAACATTACAGACACAATTCAAGCTTCTTTGGTTTCCTCTCCATTCTTTCCCTCCTTCCCACTATCATCTCCTGAGGTTGGCCATGTGCACCCTCCCTGCCCATGTGTCTATAATTTATTATGTATATATTGTATTCCTAAATGCGCATAAGCTGGTTTTGTCTTTAAAATTTTGCACATAAGCTGGTTTTGTCTTTAAAATCTCTGTTTCATATTGGGTCAATATGTCCTTTCTCTTTCTTTTCCTTCTGTCACGTGAATTGCATTTGTGCCATCTCTTAGAACTTTAACCTTTTTCTATTCTTTTAATGATTAATCCTTAGGATTGTAATAGGTACAGCAAACATGTAATGTTAACTAGAAGCTCTGTCCTTCCCTTAAATAACACAAGGATCTTTGTGTGTTTAAATCACTCCTACCACCTTCCCTCTGTTTTTCTAGTCTCTGATTCCACCTGGTTGGTAAATTGCCTGGAATTAATCATTATTATGACTGTCTTTTTTCAGACACTACCAATGTAGGTTTCCAACTCATTTACCTATTGCATTGCCTGTAATTTCTTCTTATACCCATCTCATTCCTTTTGGGTTTATTCTTCCACAGTTGTTCATAGATGATCTGTTTATATTTTCTGCCATTGCCTCTGTGTGCATTTGCCTGTGCATGGAGATCTAGGTTAAAATTTATTTTTCCTCAACATTTTAAATACGACTCCATTGTCTTCTCACATTCATAGTCTGCAGTGAGTCAAATCACAGTGCCTTTAAAGGTCCTGTGTCTTTCTCTTTGGCACCTGTCCCTTTGTCTTTGATGCTCAGCATCTTTCCTACTAGGGTCTGTCTAGGCACAGATATGTTTTATTTTTCCTTCCTATCCCTCTGTATGTTCTTTCCTTCTGAGAATATAGTTTTCCTCAATTCTAGAAAATTCTAAGCATTACCCCTACATGTTGCCTTTCAACTCACTTTCTCTAATCTCTCATTTGGCAGTTCCTGATACTCCAGGCTTCAGCTCCTCATCCTGCCAGCCTTCCTTCTTTTCTCATGTCTATGTGTTCTTGTTCGTATCATTCTGGGCTGTGTTTGTGATGGAATCTGGGCAGTTCTCTCCTTTCACCTGCATCAAGTCTTAAATTCAGCCCACCCACTGAGTTGTTGCCAGTGATTCCTTTCTAAATACGACTTCGAGCATTTCTGTTTGGCACACCGCAGTGATTAGTGGAGACCTCCTGGGTTCGAATCCCAGTCCCACCGTCTAGAAGGTGTTACCTTGTTTTCCTTCACCTCTCTGTGCTTCAGATTCATGGTTTGTAAATGGGAATAATTGTACCTGGCTACATACAATTGGTGATTAATAAGCCAAGTGATGTGTATAGTATGTATGTTTATTAGTATGGTAACTAGCAAATACTAACAGATCAATACATAATGTTAGCCATTACTGTTTTCATGTCTGTTTTATATTATTACCCATTTCTATTTCCTTTCTTTGCTTTACCTTTTTATTATTTTTAAAATGACAAAGTTTTTGAAATTTTCTGTTACTTTAATGCTAACATTTGTTATTACCTGTGAACTCTACCTCCTTATTATGTGGTTTATTATATAGCTTGTGGAGTTTTTTGTTTGTTGGTTTGTTCTTAGTGCATGCCCATTTTCAGTGCAGTTGGTGGACGGACAGATGCCCTCGAGCCAGGAGCATCTCTTTGTAGCTATTTCATGTGTTTCATATTTGCCTTTGCGAGGATGGGCTTCAACTTGATGTCCCTGTACCATGAAGTTCAGAGAGAAAGAGCTCAGATCTCTAAGTTGTAAGGCTTGGGTTTCTGTTTCTTTCAGGGAAAAACTCCTGAACACTTAGCTGGACCAACAGAGAGAGAGAAAGAGAGGGAGAGAGATCTTTTCTTTTCTCCTTTCTTTTTTTCTTTTCTCCCTCCTTCCTTCCTTATTTAATTTTAATTCCAGTAAACATACATACATTATGTTACCTGCAGGTGTACAATATGGTGATTCAGCATTACTCAGTGCTCATCAGGATAGGTGTGCTCTGAATCCCCCTCACCTGTTTCACTCACCCTCCCACTCCCCCCTGCCACTTCCCCTCTAGTAATTCTTAGTTTGTTCTCTATAGTTAAGAGTGTTTCTTGGTTTGCCTCTTTTTTTCTTTGTTCATTTTTTTTGCTTCTTAAATTCTACAAATGAGTAAAATTCGTTGGTATTTCTCTTTCTCTGACTGATTTTGCTTAGCATTTTACCCTTTAGATCCATCTACATTGTTGCAAATGACAAGATTTCATTCTTTTTTATGGCTTAATAGTATTCCATTATTACACATACACACACACACACACACACACACACACGCACATACACACATACATACCACATCTTTATCCATTCAGCTATCATTGGAGACTGGGGTTACTTTCATATTTCACTATTTTAAGCAATGCTGCAATAATCATATAGGCACATATACATATATAGTATCTTTTTGAATTAGTGTTTTTCAATTTTGGGGGTAAATACCCAGTAGTGGAATTACTGGATCATGTGATAATTCTATTTTTAATTTTTTGAAGGACTTCCATACTGTTTTGCACGATAGCTGTACCAGTTTACATTCCTAGAAACAGTGCACGAAGCTTCCTTTTTCTCCATATTCTTGCCAAAACTTGTTGTTTCTTGTGTTGTTGATTTTAGCCATTCTGACAGGTGTGAGGTGATATCTCATTATAGTTTTGATTTGCATTTCCCTGATGATGAGTGATGTTGAGCATCTTTTCATGTATCTGTTGGGCATCTGGATGTCTTCTTTGGCAAAATGTCTGTTCATGTCTTCAGCCCATTTATAATTGGATTATTTGATTTTTGTGTGTTGAGTTGTATAAGTTCCTTATATATTTCAGAAGCTAACCCTTTATCAGATCATGTTACCCCTAGCTTTGTTTTTCTTTTCAACATTGCTTTGGCTATCCAGGGTATTTTGTGGTTTCATACATATTTTAGGATTATGTTTTCTAGTTCTGTGGAAAATGATGATGGTGTTTTGATAGGGATTGTATTAAATCTATAGATTGTTTTGGGTAGTATGGTCATTTTAACAATATTTGTTCTTCCAATCCATGAGCATAGAATATCTTTCCATCTTTGTGTCATCTTCAATACCTTTCATCAGTGTTTTATAGTTTCCAGGGTACAGGTCTTTCACCTCTTTGGTTAAGTTTATTCCTAGGTATTTTATTCTCTTTGGAACAATTGCAAATGGGACTGTTTTCTTAATTTCTCTTTCTGCTACTTCATTATTAGTATATAGAAATGCAATGGATTTCTCTCTATTGATTTTGTATCCTGCAACCTTAGTAAATTCATTTGTCAATTCTAGTAGTTATTTGGAAAAGTTTTTAGAGTTTTCTATATAGAGTATCATGTCATCTGTAAATGGTGAAAGCTTTACTTCTTCCTTACCAGTTTAGATGTCTGTTATTTCTTGTTCAATTGGTGTAGCTAGGACTTCTTGTACTGTGTTGAATAAAGGTGGCAAGAGTGGTCATCCTTATCTTGTTCCTGATCTTAAGGGAAAAGCTCTCAGTTTTTCACCATTGAGTTGATGTTAGCTGTGGAATTTTCATATATGATCTTTATTATGTTGAGGTATGTTCCCTCTAAGCTGACTTTGTTGGGAGTTTTTATAGATACTGTATTTTGGCAAAAGACAATGGATATTGTACTTTGTCATGGACATTTTCTGCATCTCTTGAAATGATCATATGGTTTTTATTCTTGTTGATGTGATATATCATGTTGATTAATTTGCAAATATTGAACACCCTTGCATCCCAGGAATAAATCCCACTTGATCATGGTAAATGATTTTTTTTAAGTATTGTTGAAATCAATTTGCTAATACTTTGTTGAGGATTTTTGCATGTATGTTTATCAGAGATAGTGGCCTGTATTTCTCTTTTTTGTGATGTATTTATCTGGTTTTGGTATCAAGGTAATGCTGGCCTCATAAATGAATTTGGAAACTTTCTTTTCTGTTCTATTTTTTTTTTAATAGTTTGAAAGGAACAGGTAATAACTCTTCTTTAAATGTTTGGTAGAATTCACCTGTGAAGCCATCTGGTCCTGGACTTCTTTTTGTTAGGAGTTTATTACTGATTCAATTTCATTGCCAGTAATTGGTTTGTTCAAATTTTCTAGTTCTTCCTGATTTGCTTTTGGTAGGTTACATATTTCTAGGAATTTATCCATTTTTCTAGGTTGTCCAATTTGTTGACATATAATTTTTCATAATATTCTCTTATAATCTTTTGTATTGTTATTTCTCCCCTTTCAGTTCTGATTTTATTTATTTGAGTTCTCTCTCTCTCTTTGTTTTTTATGAGTCTGGCTAGAGGTTTATCAGTTTTGTGTTCATTTCAAAGAATCAGCTCCTAGTTTCATTGATCAGTTATTTTGGGTTTTGTTTTGTTTTTTAGTTTCTGTTTAATTTATTTCTGCCCTAATCGTTATTATTTTCCTTCCTTCCACTGGTTTTAGGTTTTGTTTGTTCTTTTTTCAGCTTCTTTAAGTGTAAGGTTAGGTTCTTTATTTGAGATCTTTCTTGCTTCTTGAGGTAGGCCTGTATTAATATAAGTTTCCCTCTTAGAACAGCTTTTGCTGCCTCCCAAAGATTTTCTACTATTGTATTTTCATTTTCATTTCTGTGAATATAATTTTTTATTTCTTCTTGATTTTTTTGGTTGATCCATTCATTGCTTAGTAGCATGTTATTTAGCCTTCAAATATTTGTGTTCTTTCCAGATATTTTCTTGTGGTTGATTTCTAGTTTTATAAAACTGTGGTCAGAAAAGATGTGTGGTATGACTTTAATCTGTTTGAATTTGTTGAGGCTTGATTCGTGCCCTACCATGTGATCCGTTCTGGAGAAAGTCCCATGTGTGCTTGAAAAGCATGTGTATTGCACTGTTTTAGGAGGGAATGGTCTGTGTATATCCGTTAGATCCATGTTTCAGTGTGTCATTCAAAGCCACTGTTATCTTGATTTTCTGTGTCAATGATCTGTCCGTTAACGTAAGTGGAATGTTAAAGTTTCCTACCATTACTGTATTGCTGTTGATTAGTTCCTTTATGTTTGTTTGTAGGCACTTTATGTATCTGGGTGCTCCTCTGTTGGGTACATAAATATTTACAATTGTCATATTTTCTTATTGGATTGTTCCCTTAATGATTATGTAGTGTCCTTGTCTCTTTTTATAGCGTTTGTCTTAAAGTCTATTTTGTCCCGTATAAGTATAGCGATCCTGGCTTTCTTTTCACTGCCATTTGCATGATAAATGCTTTTCCATTCCTTCACTTTCAATCTGCATGTGTCTTAGGTCTGAAATGCATCCAGAGAAAGTTATTTCTAAAGCTTGTGTCTCATGTGTAAAAATACTCTTGAACTCTGGCCTTAGGAAGGGCTCAGTCCCATTCGCTATCTTGATGGGACTGTAGCCAGCCTCCCCCACCCAGCCCCACGGGCTCCAGTCCAGCTGCGGCTCATTTCTCCAACCTCAGGACCCTTCTGTTTGTATCACCTGAGACTTTTAGGGTTGTTTGTTTCTTTTTGTGCCTTAGGATTATAATTAATTATCTCTTAAGCAAAGATTATTCTTGGGAGAATTACATTGGGTAGTCTATGAAAGATGTAATAAAATATCTAGTGGGATTTTTCCCTCTTGTCCTGGATTTGTAGCTAAGTTCCAAAGCTAAAAAGCTGCCAGTGCATAGGGCCAGCTTCTTTTGCAGAATTGACTGAGAAGAGCCAAAATTGCTTTATTAGTATCACTACTCCATCCACAAGATGGCCTTTTGGGGAGAGCCATGTTTATCAAAAGAAGTTGTTCCCTCTGTTTTCTGGTCTTGGCTTACTTTCTTGTTGAGGATTTAAGGTAAACAGGTGTTTAAAATAGAGTGTGCTAAGTGATACTATGGCAGAAGCCCAAAGTGTCATAGCAACATTATCATATCTGTATCTCCATCCTGAAACTTTTTCCTGAGCTCCAGACCCAGTTTCCTATGGGGCATGCCCACTACATATCACTCAGGTACCTCAGATGTGCTTGGACAAAATTCACTTTCTCTCTCCTCCCAGGCAAATCTATTGCAAGGGCTACCTATTGTAATAAGTGCTTTTCAAACCAGAAATTTGGACACTATCCCTGACTCCTTCCTCCCCTGGCATCTCCATACCACTGACAACTAATTCTGTTGATTGTACCTTCTAAGTAATGATCAACACTACCAGTGTCCTGTCGTTTTCACTGCCACTCCTCTGATTAGTGCCACCATGATGTGGTGTCACCTGGACTACTGTTCTTCATCCCAACTGGTCACCCTGTGTCTGGTCTTACTCACCTTGCATCTCCTCCGCTCATTATGGTTACGATAATTTCTCAGTATTAGTTTCTACAGTGGCCATAATAAATGACCACAAATTGAGTGTCTTAAACAATGGGATTTTATTCTTTAATAATTCTGGAGGCTCAAAGTCCAAAATAAGTCCAAAGGCCGTGTTTTCTCTGAAAGTCCTAGGGAAGAATCCATTCCATGCGTCCTTCCTAGGTTCTGGTGGTTGCCAGCAATCTTTGACATCTTTGGCTTAAAGCTTCATCATTTCAATTTCTGGCTCTGTCTGCACATGGCTGTTTCCCCTTTCTGTGTATCTTTGTTTCAAAATCTCTCTCTCTTTTTTTTTTTTTAAGATTTTATTTATTTAGTTGACAGAGATAGAGACAGCCAGCGAGAGAGGGAACACAAGCAGGGGGAGTGGGAGAGGAAGAAGCAGGCTCATAGCAGAAGAGCCTGATGTGGGGCTCGATCCCATAACGCTGGGATCACGCCCTGAGCCGAAGGCAGACGCTTAACCGCTGTGCCACCCAGGCGCCCCCAAAATCTCTCTCTTTTTATAAAGATATGAGTCATTGAATTTAGGGCCTACCCTAATCCAGTGTGGCACATAACTTGATTATACCTGCAAAGACCTTATTTCCAAATAAGGCCACATTCATAGGTTCTGGGGACTTCAACATAGCTTTTGGGGGAACACAGTTCAACCCACAGTAGCCTCTAAAACAAATGGGGTCATGTCCCTTTCCTTCCCAAGGGCTCCCTGCGGTGCCCCCTGCTGAGAGGTCTGGTACATTACCCCTGCAGTCTCATCCCTCACATGCATCCCTCGTGATCTGTGCTCTTGTCATACTGAGATCTCCAATGGCACCATCATCCCTATGATGAAGTTTGGTGTTAGGCATTTGCCGTTGAATGGTCTTTGATGATTACAGTCCTCCTGGCATGGATGAATAACTGAACTTACAACAAGCCCCAACTGGGATGTTAGAACCTGGCAGCCCAGCACAGCACAGAACCCAAGTGCACAGGCATATAAAAGCTGTCTGTTCTTCTGACGTCACTGATTACTCACGATACAGACACATTCTCTTATATCTTGGTGTAAACATCCCTGGGATACAATAACTCATTGGGTTTTGATGTCAAGGAGCCCATCAGGGGATTTATGGGAATCACATCTTGGTTTGGAAGAAACTGTATTGCATACAGAATTTAATTATACACACACACACATCCCCCCACACACGCATATGCACAGCCCCATCCAACACACACATCCTAAATTATGGATGTTAGTGTGGGAATACTTTGGCCTAGCCTCTACAGACAACTATGAAGATAATTTAATCAACAGAATTTAAACACATAGTCTCTGGACTTCTCTGAAAAACAGCTTCACCTGAAATATAAAGTTAGTTACACAAAGTAGGGGTTTTTTTTGTTGTTTTTTTAAATTTATTTGATAATCTCTATACACTATAAATTCAGATATATTGTTAGTAGTTGATTTAACTTAGTATAATTGTCAGTAACTGATCAGTAACCCAAGATACGTTAGGTTTAGGTAAATTGGGAAATTAGTTATTTAGAAAAATTCTTCAAATACAAGAGAATTTATAAAAGAATATTTCTGTTCTAGAGAAAGTCTTTATGCATGTGTATATGAATTATTATTTATATAAAAAGGATCACATTTTTCTACTTGGTTGGGGAAGCATCAGGATGTCTTAGTATTTTTCCATAAAACAGTTTCTTTATCCCTACTGCCTTAAATATAAGGTCATTCAGTGGTGGAAATTGAGCTACTTACAAAACAATTCAGTCCCTCATCGTTATTCTCCAGCATGTCATTCAGACAAATAATTTCCTTTAGGTGCCACAAGATAAGAAAATATAATGTAAATTTGAAAATCTCTTCAAGAGCAGATACAAAAATGTTTCATTTGAAGTTAATCTTCTTGTTAATGAACTTGGCTAGTGTTTTGTGTTGCTGTCATTTTTATTCCTTCCAAGTCTGAATGATTGCTTCTTAATTTTTCTTCCATACAGTGCAGAAGAAAAATGACTTGTTATAAATCATACTTTGAATAGGCAACAAAGATTTTAATTGGTTAGACTCATCATTATTATACTAATCACTTGTGATGCCTGACAAAAAGTGTTTTAAAACACTCTGAACATTCTTGCCAAAAATTACCTTCGAATGTAACATTTACTCGTGTATTCTGATTAAGACTGTGCCCATATGAAATGAGCATTTTTAGCTATGTTTGGCCTCACATTGTTCTCATGCCTCATTCATAGAGTGAAATATGAGTGGGAGTATTTCGGAACAAAGTATGGTATATGGTCATTGTCTTACCCCATATTCCCAGCATTAGGGCAAGTACAATATCAGAATATTTCAAATAGTATTTAAAGGGCTTCAAGTTGGAGCACCTGGGTGGCTCAGTTTGTTGAGCATCCAACTCTTGATCTCAGCTTGAGTCTTGATCTCAGGGTCGTGAGTTCAAGCCCCATGTTGGACTTCACATGGAGGCTGCTTAAAGAATGAATGAATGAATGGCTTCAAGTCTACCACCTCTTCCCAGGGTCATGTTCAGATATGTCAGTAAGTAATATTACAGGTATTCATGGTTTAAATAAGCAACAGACATTAAGAAATTGAAAAAAATATCATTTACAATCACATCACAAATATGAAGTACTTAGAGATAAATGTGATAGAAGATGTGTAAGACCTGTACACTGAAAACTACGATGCCTTTCCAAGAGAAATGTTGAGATATGCTGTCTTCATGAGACTTGGTATTGTCCTCCCAGATCGAACTATACATCCAGTGCAATCCCAGTCAAAATCCCAGCAGGGTGTTTTGTATAAATTGACAAGCTAATTTTAAAATTCATGTGGAAATTGGAAGGACCTCAAATAGCAAAGAACTTTGAAAAGAAGAACACATTTGGAGGAACAACCCTACCAGCCTTCAAAACTTATTTTAAAGCCTCAGTAACTAAGGCAGTGTGGTACTGATGTCAAGATAGACGAACAGATCTATGGAACAGAATAACAAGTTGCAAAATTGACCACACATATATTGCTGTCCTGCTGGGGGCCGCCATATCAAAATATCACAGAGTGGATAGCTTCAACAACACAAATTTATTTTCTCGCAGTTCTGGAGGCTGGACATTGGCGATCCAGGTGCCAACTCGGTTAGGTTCTGGGGAGGACTTGTTTCCTGGCTTGCAGATGGCTGCCTTCTTGCTGTGTGCTCACATGGCATTTCCTTGGTTTGTGTCCTGTGGAGAGAGAGAGTGCAAGCTGTCTGGTGGCTCTTCTTATAAGGACACGGATCCCATGATAAAGCCTCCACCTTTGTGACATCATCTAAACCTAAATATCTCCCAAAAGTTTCCATCTTCAAATACCTTAATATTGGGGGTTAGGGCTTCAACATATGGGCTGGGATAGGGATACAGAACTGAGTCCATAGCACTGGACAGTTGGTTTGCAACGGCAGTTCAAAGGCAATTCAGCCAAGAAAGGTCAGCATTTTCTGCAAATGGTGTTGAAACAATTGAGTATCCATTGAGTTAAAAAAAAAAAAAGTCTCTATACCTTGCACCATATACAGAAAATCAGTTAAAATGTACCTTTTTTTATTTTATTTTAATGTTTTTTTATTATATTATGTTAGTCACCATACAGTACGTCCCTGGTATCTGATGTAAAGTTCAATGATTCATTAGTTGCGTATAACACCCAGTGCACCATGCAATACGTGCCCTCTTTACCAAAACTATGAAGTCTTCAAGGAAAAAAGTATAGTAGATAAGTTTTGTGAACTTTAGTTACTCAGTTTTGTTTAATATATCATACCAAAACATCCACAAAAAATGTTAATTAGGTTTCATTAAGGCGAAGTATTTCTGTTCTTGAAAAAACAGGAGTAAGAAAAGAAAATATTTTCTCCCCACAGACCAAGAGAAAATATTTGCAAATTATAATCTGAAAAAGGACTTGATTTCACAATGTATAAAGAACGCTCAAATCTCATAGTAAGAAAACAAAACTCCCAATTATTAAATGGCAAGTGAGTTGAACAGACATTTCTGCAATGAAGAGAAAATGATCTTAAATACCACATGTAAAAATTTGCTCATCCTGTTTGTCATAGGGAAATGCAAATTAAAACCACAATGAAACACTACCATACACATCTTAGAATGCCCAATATTTAGAAGATGGACCATACCGAACATTGACGAGGATGTGGAGCAAGTGGAATTTCCACGTATTGTTGGTGGGAATGTAAAATGGTATGACCACTGTAGACAACAGTCTGGTCATTTCTTAAAAAGGTAAATGTATTACCTGCCATGTACTTGTCCATTCCATTCCTAGATATTTACATGAAAGTTTATGGAAAGACCAAGACTTTTACACAAATATGTATGACTGCTTTCTATATAACAGCCCCAAACTTGAAATAACCTAAGTGTGTATCAGCATTTGAATGGATAGTACAATGAAGTACTATTCAGCAATAAACAGAATGAAGTTTTGATTTTCTCAACAATATAGAGGAGTCTTCAAATAATTATAATGAGTAAAGTAAGCCAGATAGAAAAAGGAGTGCATACTATATTGTTCCATTTATATAAAAATCTAGAAAATGCCAGCTAATCCCTGGTGACAGAAAACAGAGTAGGCCTACCTAGGGAGGGGGCTGGCAGGAGGCAGAGATGGTCAAGGGTTGCTAGGAACCTTTAGGGATGATGGGTATGCTCGTGATCCTGAGCGCAGTGATAGAATCATGAGAGTCTGTAAATGTCAAAAGTTTTAAACTGTGCACTTGAAACGTATGCAGTTTATTTGATGTTAATTATACCTCAATAAAACTCTTACAACATTTTCAAACTCAACAATCTATAAGGTATCCTTGATAGAATCAAGTGTCAGCGAGGCAGCTACCAGCCCTCCTGCGGCCCGTTCCCTGCCCTTCTGTGCTTAGAAGGCTCAGGGCTCCCTGTGCGCCCATTTTCAGAGCATCTGTTAAGGATCTTCTAGGTCTGCAGCGTGCTTTCCCACAGTCACCAACACCAGGTTGTGTTAGGGTAATGGATTTAGAGGCCATGGCCGCAACAAACCCACAGACAGTAGTAGTAGTGTTCTTCTAGGTCGTGGAGTCCTGAGCAAGTCAGTGATGAATTACCCAAAGTGTGCAGACAAGGATGAGCCAAGAGGATCTTGGCCTTGGGAATCGGTACTCAGGTGTTTGTCTGGTCAGGTGAGACGCTGTAATCATCAGCCTGGAAGGCAGAGAACAGACAGAATTTACTCCCGAAGTGGAAGAATTTTACTGAAGGTGTTTCTTGTATTGGTTAAAGTCGCCGGAACCGGTGGTGATGTCCTATCCCATATATATGAGGAAATGTAAGAGAAACTATGAACTTAAACATTTAAGCTAGCACACCTGTATGTTACTATAATCATTATGCTACAAGATTTTAAATTGAGACAGCATGCATTTTTAATACCCCCCTCTTAAATTCGATTGTCTATTTACCCTTAGCAAAACTGTATTGTTGACTCTTGGACACCGATGTAGTTAAAGGTAAAGCAGGCAGATTCCCTGCCCTCTGAGGCTTTGCCCTAAATACTCTTCCGAGCATTATTTTATTAATTCTGTCAACAATCATTAGCCCCATTCCACATGTGAGAAAATTGAGGCTCAGTGAGGTGAAATAATCTGTGCAAGGTGAAACTGGGAATAAGCAGAGCAGCTGGGATTCCAGCCCAGCAACCTGTGGCCTTTCCGTCCCCCCATCCCCCCCCACAGTGACCAGACCCCGCAGGGTGGACAGCTTGGGGGCACATTTCATGGCTGTCTCCCTTTCCTGCTCAAATCAGGTGCCTTGAGATACGATACACTTACCCTCTGCCAATCTCCGTGATTGAGATGACAGAGGCTCACTTATCATAAAAACACTCGTGGTTTCATCTTGGCCTCAGCCCGTGTTTTCCATCAATAACTGAACATGATGGTAAAGATAATGAACCTATCCATCACACCCCCTTTCCCCTTTCCTTCAACTGTCCCTTTTCTAGAACGATCCCACAGCTCAGGTCTGTGGGTGTCGAGAGCTTATCCTGCGAGGTGTAATGGCTGTCCCTCTGTTTTCTAGAATATTCCTGAGTGCCTGAGCTTAGGGGTGCCCTCGGCATCCGTGGCTGACAGTTGCCGGCTACCCAGATGGCTGACTGCTTCTCTCACTGTCTACTCAACATCTTTGCTGCAAACCGGCTCCCCGTATGGGGAAACATGTTGGTTTTAAAAGGAACATTTTCCACAAACGTTCCGTAAGAGGAATACAGGTTTTCTACCACCCCCATCCATATGGACTATTTCCCTTGGAAACATGGGCTCGCTGTCTTAGAAAAGTAGGATTTTTTTTTTTTAACTTTAGGTCTTTTGAATTTGTGTTACTGAACAAAAATAGTCAAGAATTGTAAAATGTGTACCTGAGGTTAGCTTTTAAATTTATGCATTTTAAAATCATGGATTTTTAAAGGAATCATAAATTATTTTAAAGCTATATGGGAGGAAAAAAGAAGTTATATGCTTCTGGACAACTCTAGAAGAGTGAGGATTTGAGATCATGGGAAATGATGGGTTTTAGAACCTTTGCTGCTGTAAACCTTGGTATTTCATATCCTCATACCTTCGTACACCCACATTCCACACACTTTTATAAGGTAGTCCAGGCTCTCCAAGTTTCTGTGTGCCCCTGAGAAGCACTGAGGATATTAAGCCAGCCGTCACACACCTGGGACTACCATTAACCCTATTTATTTTCATTAATTTCCATTTTTAACTGGTAGTTTTAGTCAAAAGAAAACTGGGTAAATTATTCTATCACCAGCCACAACAAATTTCATTAATTTTTCATTTGCCGAAGCAGAGTGAGTCATTAAGAACTGGAATATAAATCTTAAAATTTCTCCTCCAGCCATGTCTAAATATCCTGGAAAGAGCTGCATAGCCAAATGCTTTTATTTAAAACGGCAACGCTCTATGTGTTTGTGGAAAATGGGAAATAATTTTAAGTGATTGATGAGATAGTTCATATTTATAGTTTTATTATTCCTTTCAAGGTTCAGAGAATGAAGCATGGATCTCTGGGTCTCCCCTAAGGATAGAGTTGAATATACTTCCGGGCAAGTACTGTGGGAGAGAGTCTTGACTAGAATCTTTTATTTCTTTCTCAAATGCATTATTTTTCCTTCAAATGGGTTCCTCTGTTGAGAATACCTTTGTTTCCTCAGTCATGCGGGTTTGAAAGTTAAGGGCAGCCTCTTTCCACCCGCCTTCTCTGTCCTAGCTCTCCTTCTGCATATCCGGGCACCATATTTTATTGACTCCTCTTCCATGGTATTGCTCACATTCATTCCTTTCTGTTATTACTTCTCCCACTATAATCCAATTTTTTTCTTTACCTGTAACTTATGCTGTTAGATTTGTCTTCTCATTCATCATATCCTCATACATCATAAACATCACATCCCTAGGCTCAGGCACATGGGAACCTTGCTCTGATGCCATTTCTGGAAACTTAGCTGGTCCCATTCTGGCCCTCTTCTCTTGTGCCTTTTCCAAAGGCAAAAGAATCTTCAGGGTCAGGGGTATGTGCCCAGCTGTACCTGTACATCCCTTTCTATGTCTTTTGGGGACCTGAGACCCCTGGCTTCCTTTTCCTTCTGTGGCCTGGAAGGGCTCTTCCCTGAGTCTTTCCTAGTTAGAGTAAGTCACTCCAGTTGCGCGCACTGAGCAGCAAGAGCGGCAGTTGCCCTGGGGTGGAAGAAGGATGTGGGCATGATTTGGATGTGTAGGTCTTTAGTGGTTTGGTAGAAAGCAGGAGTAGGCTGGTGGGGAGGGGGCGCAGGGCTCCCTCCTGCCATGGTCCATTCCAGGGGTGGGCTTGAGGATCTGAAGAATACAAAAAATATCATTTGAATTTAGCTTTCCAGATGATTATGGAGGGATTTGCAAAGACAGGACACTTTTACAGAATCCGATTTATGGGGTGTCCATTTATAGTCTTGCCTTAGGCCCTATAAAGGCCAGAAAAGGCTCTATACCAGGATATGCTCCTATACACGAGCTGATGTGATGATGTCACCGCTCTCTCCAAGAGCATTTATTCACATCCCATCGCCCACCAAATAAATACACTCATTACTTTGAACTTAAGGACCTATGATATGGCTTCAAATTGACTTTTTGTTTTTTTGGTTGTTGGTTTGTTTGTTTGTTTGTTTTTGACTTCTGTTATTTCACAGTAAACACCTAAACTCTCAAGAAGTCGGGACTACAATATTGATCATTCCTGAGACTTGTACCATGTTTTGTTTTGTTTTGTTTTTTTCCCTGCTTATCTGAACATATCTTTTGCCTTTGTGCCATTTCATTCTGCATTCGGTATATACTTATAAGGTCCTGCTCAGCCTTCCTGATATAGTTTAAAAGTCTTCTCTGCAATGTCTTTTCCATGGTTATCCAGCAAAAACTAATCTGTATCTGTTAATGGCTAGACCACGTCCTATCTTTGCATCCAACAACATAAATGTGCCAATACCCTTCCAAAAGTTTGAATTGAATTATTTTGTTGGATTGAGAGAAGGAGAAAGAAGCTCAAGCAGACTCCCTGTGGAGCCCGATACAGGGCTCGATCTCATGACCCTGAGCTCATGACCTGAGCTCAAATCAACTTGGACGCTCAACCAATTGAGCCACCCAGGTGCCCCTCAATACAGAAAATTTTTGAAGATAAACAAGTTTTTCTTTTCCTCTCAAAATGTGCTAATTTGGAAATCATGAAATGGAGACAAGCAAGTTAAGATTTAATTCATAAACTAGTTTTATAAGGGGTTTCATTGTGTTGAGAAATACAGAAGAAGAGTGTACAGAATCTTTTTTTTTAAAGATTTTATTTATTTATTTATTTGACAGAGAGAGAGCCAGCGAGAGAGGGAACACAAACAGGGGGAGTGCGAGAGGAAGAAACAGGCTCCCACCGGAGGAGCCTGAGGTGGGGCTCGATCCCAGAACCCTGGGATCACGCCCTGAGCCGAAGGCAGATGCTTAACGACTGAGCCACCCAGGCACCCCAAGAGTATACAGAATCTTAGGGTTCCCTCTGAGTTAATTAGCAGCTATTCCTTTCTATTAATTGGCTGATAGAGTAAATGCTGCAGTGTGCCACCCACATGCCCTTGAGGACCGGTTCTTGCCCCCAGCTGTCCACAGTATTGATTGCTGGGAGGTCACAGCTCAGCCACTCTCTAGGCATTGCCTTCGGTGAAGGAAGCTAAGGGTAGCTCAAGGCTCATGGTTATACTCCCTCCATGTACCCAATACTGATTGATGCTGATCTTGGGTTTAATCCCCTAGCCTCAATTAGAACAACTCTGTAGGAACCTCCAGCTCCATTGCTTCTGGTGGGATTGGTTGGGGCCTCTGTTGGGAGGGCTGTCAGAGCTTATCTTCTTCCTCTGTTCAGTCCTGCTTCCTTCACTCCCACAGGTGTTGTTCTGAGCACCTTCTCCCGTATACCACCTGCACACAAATCCGTCTGAGATACTCTTTCTCGGGAAACCAACCTATGGCAGGTGATGTTGACCTTGCCATTCAATTAACTGAAGGATGTGTGTTGGATAGGGATGAGGGAGGTAATGTAATGTAATGAAAAAGGCGGGGTACCAGGCCCAGACATACGTGAATTGAATTTCTGATTTCTCCATTATCTTGAGGGAGTTACTTAAGTCCTCTGGCTCTCAGTTTCATTATCATCGAAATTACAATAGTTACTTATCATACAGGATTGATTTGAATGTTAAATGAAATATGTAAATGACCTCACACATTATCTAAGTGCTTTTAAATATTAGGTCCTATTAAATGTTAGGCTCTGCACATCCTTCCCCGCTTCATACTAACTACGTAAAAAGTCAGATTTGTAGGGGCGCCTGGGTGGCACAGCGGTTGAGCGTCTGCCTTTGGCTCAGGGCGTGATCCCGGCATTATGGGATCGAGCCCCACATCAGGGTCCTCAGCTATGAGCCTGCTTCTTCCTCTCCCACTCCCCCTGCTTGTGTTCCCTCTCTCACTGGCTGTCTCTATCTCTGTCAAATAAATAAATAAAATCTTTAAAAAAAAATCAGATTTGTGTCTTCGGTAAGGTGGGGATTATATACAACTTCATCATTTGATGGATTCATTCATTCAGTACTTACCACACACCCCCATACACATGCACAGTCTAGGCATTTGGGAAACAATGAGGGAGAAACAGAATCTCTATCTTCACGAAGCCTGTATTCTGAGGTAGGGAGTAGAGACAAAGAGAATTTAGATGGTGAGGAGGGCTCTGGATAAAGTGGAACAGGATAAGGGAAATAGGGAGCTAGAGAGGATGGACATTTGCAGTTCGAAGTAGGATGGTTACCGTAGTCCTCAGCAAGAAGGAGATGTTTCAGGGCGCCTGGCTGGCTCAGTCAGTTAAGTGTCTGCCTTGGGCTCAGATAATGATTCCAGAGTCCTGGGATGGAGCCCCGCTCAGCGGGGAACCTGCTTCTCCCTCTGCCTGTTGTTCCTCCTGTTCCTGGGCGTGCGCTCTCTCTCTTTCTGACAAATAAATAAATAAAATCTTAAAAAATAGATGTTTTGCAAAAGTATTCTTTCTAGTCATTGCCATCAAAAAATTCATTGAGGATGGGGATGGATTTCAATAGTTGATTCTTCTAATAGTTTTTATTGAGCAAATACTAATATAACTACTTTAACAATGTATTTACTTATCATCCTGGAAATACTATATTTGATTAAAAAAACACACAGAAAGAACCACATAATCCAGAAAACTTAGAACAGATGCACATCATAATATTCCATGAAATTCTTTCTGACTTAAAGAATGTTAGCTAATAATCTTTCATATTTGAATTTTAACTCGTTTGACTTAAAAGTTATTAGGAAATTATTCATGTAAAATTGCCATTTTGAGTTATTTTACAGAAGTGGTTCTCTGATAGACCCGAGGATAAGGTTTATGAGAAACAAATATAAAACAAAATCTCTTTTTTCGGTAGCTGCACATACCTACCCAGGGTGTTTTGCCTTAAGAGTTTTAAGATGGATGTGAAATTGCGTAGGAAATTAGATGCAGATTTATTTTGTGTTAAACTTGAGTGAAAAGAATATGTTCCAGTCTAGCAATATTAGTAAATATTGCTGCAGGTATAAAGAAGCAAAGCATGTCTACAGGGGCTGGAAGATCAGTGGGCACTAAAAAGATCTTTTGTTACTTATTCTCTTCTAGCTGACCTGAATTTTAAATAACCATTTTACATTTCAAATCTGTGTTTACATAAATACATAATAATGAAATCCCATTTGATACTGATAGAGTGTAAAGAACCTTCCTGAAAGACTATAGGCAGAACTTTGAGGAATTTCTATAAAGGCTAAGGCTGATTTTTAATATTAGCTCATAAAATAAACTAACATTACGAGGAGTTCATTATAAAATGATTAGTAGTTCATTTAAATTGCTGGATAGGCTCTGGTTTTTAAAAAGGAGCAGTAAAGATTTTTAATGCTATAATATTTGATAAAACGCGTTTCATTTACACAATACAATGAAACTAATATCTGCCCAACTAAGATGCTTTCAAGACAAATGAAATGAAAAATTTTGCAGCTCCAAATTTTATTACCTCCATTCAAGAGGTAATAACAAGACCTGATTTTAGTCAAAGAATCAACCTTGAAATATTTACTGCCTTCAGAGATATTGCAGTGGATTTTCAAAATTGTATCTTGAAATAATTTCAAATTTACAGAGAAGTTGCGAGATTAACACAGAAAATCCCTATGTATTTTTTTAAAGATTTATTTATTTATTTATTTATTTATTTATTTATTTGACATAGCGGAGGAGCCTGATGTGGGGCCCGATCCCACAACGCCGGGATCATGCCCTGAGCCGAAGGCAGACGCTTAACCGCTGTGCCACCCAGGCACCCCAGAAAATCCCTATGTATTTTTATCCAAATTCACCACTTTCTGACACTTCACGTTTGTTTTATTCTCTTTTTCTAATACATTGATATAATTTTGATATAATTGTGTGTATATATATTTCTGAACTATTTGAGACTAAGGTGAATAGATCATGTCCTTTACCCCTCATACCTCAATGTGTATTTCTCAAGAACAAGGATATATTCGTAGGTCATCCCTGTAAGTTATCAAAATTCGAGAAATTTAACATGAGTATTTTATCTAAAATCTATAGGCCTTGCCCCAGCTCTGCAAGTTGCCCCAATAATATTCTTTGCCAAGATTTTTCCTCCAGTTCAGGGTCTGATCCAGGACCATGTGTTGTATTTTGAAGGCATGCCTCTTTGTTCTCCTTCACTTAGCTCTCTGTTACCTGTCATGATGCTGACATTTTTGGGGTCTCCGGGCCAGTTACTATAGAGTGTCCCTCAACTTGGGTTCATCTGATACTGCCTCATGATCAGATTCAAGTTCTGTATCCCCGCCCAGAATATTCTATAAGCATTGCCACACCTCCTTTACTTACCTAAGCCTCCCTTTTGTTCATTTTAAAGTGAGAGTAACAGCGCCTCCCTTGCAGAGTCGGGAGGATTTAATGAGGTAATTGATGCCAAGTACTTTGTACAACCGTCTGACACGCAGGAACCCCCAGGAATAGTGACGTTCCTTCTATCATCCGTGACATATCCACCCAGAGAGCAATTTTGTTCACCTTCTGTTCCCTTTCAGTTTTGCTGAGATGTCATTGACCTACAGCTCTGTGTAAGTCTACGGTATAGGGCATGGTGACGTGTGGATATTGGGGAATGATTGCCGGTGTCCACTCTCAACAAGAGGGACTAACCTACCATTGCTACTGTCTTCACGGTGGGTCTCTGGTTGAAGACATCTCAGCCATGGGGTCTCATCTCAGAAACTTGAGACTGTTCAATAACTTTTAGGCCAAAATATTCCTTAACCCATCCCAGAAAGATTTGCTCAGTTACAGTTGAAGAAAGAGTTTGTTGAGGTTGTATCTGGGTCCTAAAAACAAACCAAACAAAGGTGTGGAGGTAGGTGATCTAAAGTACTTTCTTGAGAAATAAGCTCCATTGAAAATCACTGAAGATCCAGCTCACAATTGCACATTTTTCTGATTAGGAAAAAAAACTGATGACCATTATTTTGATAAATTCAGAAACAGAAAAGGTCATTTTAAACTTTGGTATGTAGTGTCAGGCTGCCTATATTGTTTTCTTCTAGGTTATTTGTGACTTTATTTTTCACATTTGAATCTTACATGTTTTTCAAGTATAATGTTGTGTATATTATACAGTAGGGATTTAACCTTATGAGGCTTGTGTTTGTTTCTAAATGGTTAACCAGTTGTCAAAAATATAGTGTGTTGAGTGGAATAACTTGTCTTTGATAAAGTAATACACCTTTTATATACTAAGTTGCTGCATATTCTTAAGCCAGGTTATGAACTTGCAATATATTTTCATTTACTCCATTACTAAATATTATTTAAAAATATGAGAAAGTGCTCTCTATAATATAAAGTGAAAAAAGTCTGCATAGAAATATATATTCAAAATGATCCATCCAGAGACGTAGACCTCCCAGTGATGCAGGCTACTGCTGGATGCATAAAACATGAGTAATGAGTTTTACCTCCAAAACATTTCTGTATTTTCAAAATGTTCTACCGTGAACACATATTCCTTTTATAATCAGAAAAATGATATTTATAAAGATGAAGATCTTGGGGCACCTGGATGGCTCAGTCATTTAAGCGTCCACCTCTTGGTTTCAGCTCAGGTCATGATCTCAGGTCGTGGGATCTAGCCTGGTGTCAGGCTCCGTGCTCAGCGCAGAGTCTGCGCGAGACTCTCCCTCTCTCTCTGCACCTCCTGTTTGTTCTCTCTCTCAGTAAATAAATAAAATCTTTCAAGAAAAGATTAAGATCTTTCGTCTTTTCAAACCATATTAAATGAGGACAGAAGTGAAATTATGTGGAAGATCTGACCACTTAATTAACAGAATCAGAACAATGTGCCAGTTCGAAGTTACGCTGAGTAGCAGACAGAAGAGCAGTTGAGCAAGGTGCACAGAGACGTGAAGACTGCATTTCTTAATCCACTGTTTTCCTTGAATTACAGATTTCAGCTTTCTTGAATTTTATTTGGTTCTCTATTCTCTGCACACAATTTTCTTCTGAGTTATTAGATAAGCTAATAAAACTTGGTCATTGATTTGCACCAATCCCAGGCCCTCCTTTTTTTTGGGGGGGGGGGTCCTGCTTCCAGATGTCTATTGCGTGCTATGTAAATGCAATAATAGATTAAGTGGTGATACAAAGATCTTTGAAAGTATACATAACGAGAAGCAGGACTTTCAGTGTCTGAGAAATAAGTTACAGATAAGAAAGGGGGAGGGCCAGGATGGCATTATAGCACTGGCTTAGAATCCGAGGAACAGCAGGAACACATGTAGGTACACGGATGGCAGATAACTGGGTATTTGTGTACGTGGATTAACATGGGTACATGTGGTTTCTGGTTCTGCTCCCTGAGGGGACTTCCGTGATACCCCAGTAGCAACAGGCATATCTGGTGCCCAAGTCTTGGTTCCTTCCTTTCTTTCTCTTTCTTTCTTTCTTTCTTTCTTTCTTTCTTTCTTTCTTTCTTTCTTCCTTTCTTTAAGATTTTATTTAATTTGAAGAGAGGGAGAGAGAGTACAAGCAAGGGCAGAGGGAGAGGGAGAAGCCAACTCCCTGCTGAGGAGGAAGCCTGACTCAGTGGCTCAATTGCACGACCCTGAGATCATGACCTCAGCCAAAGTCAGACACTCAATGGCCTGAGCCACCCAGGTGTCCCTTGAGTCATGGTTTCTATCACCCAAAAAGAGAATCCAGGGTTCCTTGGAGGAATGGCTAATTCTATAGCCAGGGGTACAGAAAATACAAAATGATCCTGGAGCTTCTTCCTGTGCTCCAAAATAAGGAAATGGCATGAATGAATGAATGAATGAATGAATACATAAATAAGGAGAAGGGACCAGTATTCCTTACAGAATGATGCTAACTAATGTAGGAAAAGTAGGGGAAGTATTAAACCATTGTTAGGCCATCACAATAAATCACTACAGGTTAGAATATTCTGCATAGCCTCAGATTACCTCCTTCAAAAATATTTACTAATTAATGTGGTCGTGGTAACCTATATTTAAATAAACTTTCTGGAAAACAGTGTAATCTGAATGTCAGAGGGAACCATTAACTGCAATGCCCTTTTTGGCACTAATGTGTTCTATTAGGGCAGGTTTCTAGTTTCAGGGTTTATTGGGTGATGTTGGAACATGAGAAAGAAGTCACGTGTTGCTGATAATCCAGCCCGTTTATCTTCACCTTCCGGTAAGACATTTTAAAATACATGTCAATCGGTGAAAATGAGAACCTTCTCACTGCTTTGTTACTCCATCCTTGTGGAAATACCTGCGAGTTTTCAGTTGCCACAGGACAAATCACCACCAGTTTCAGGGACTGAGAGCAATGTTGATGTCTCTGGTTCTGTAGCTCAGAATCCCCAGTGAGCTCAGCTGGGTTCTGCGCTCAGCGTCTCCCAGGCTCAACCAAGGCGCTGATGCTACGGGACGCTGATCCATATAGTCTCCGGGGAAGAATTTGCTTCGTGATCTTTCAGATTGTTGGCAGAATTCATTTCGTGGAAAGTGTAGAATGGGTGTTTCTTCGTCAGACTCAGTCTGCAAGCCAGCAAGGGTACCCATTTCATCTTAGGATCTCTCTCTCTCCTGCTTCTGATACCAGTTGGAGAAAACGTGTGGCTTCTTAAAGGGATCATGTGATTAAGTCAGGGCACACCCCCTATTTCAAGGTCAACTGTGGCATATCACAGCCTGTTTGCTCGAGGGCTGTTTCATCGTATCCTTAGGTTCTGGGGGACTCGGGGAAGGCCATCTCTGGGGAACCACGTTAAAAATTCTGCCTCCACAATCCCACCTTGTTAATCGAGAGCTCTGTCTCTTAACTCAGTTTTGTGGGCAAACCATGTGGGTGGAGATAAAATTGCCTTCTCTAAACCACATGATCTTTTAGGCTCTGCTAACAATCTGACCCATCGTGTTGATTTCCACCCGTGGGGCAAACAGTTTCGGGTTGTGTCAGATCTGTTTTTGCTTTGTTGAGATCTAAACATACCGAATCAGAGATGTTTCTAAACAAGATGATTAGGGTGGCTTCATTATAAAGTCAAAGATGCATTTCAGCTGATGTGTGATTTAGAAGAAAGAAACTTTAATGCACATTCATGGGATTTCAACATTCTGTGCAGTAATAAGTTGATCAGAAATGTTTGTCCGGGGGTGAAATTTTGGCTCCGTTGGTGAAGCGTCTGCCTTCCGCTCAGGTCATGATCCCAGGGTCCTGGGATGGAATGGCGTATCAGGTTCCTTGCTCAGCAGGGAGTCTGCTTCTCCCTCTGCCTGCCTCTCCCCCTGCTTGTGCTCTCTATCAAATAAATAAATAAAATCTTTAAAAACATTTTTGTAAAAAAAGGAAGTTTTTGCCCAGATCAGGGAACAAGGTGGGGAAGGTGGGGCTGTTCTGATGTGGCTGTATGACTCCTTGCAGCCACATGAGTCTGGGCTTACTAGAGGTTGTCCTCCTGGTACCAAGAGCCAGTATAGACCATCAGCCCCTAGGGCCTCACCTGAGGCTCATGTCTTAAAACTCAGATCTTCTGCGTTGTTCTTCAGGCCTGATTGGCCGGCTGATGAACATTTTATTGGGCCTCATTTTTATCTCGGGGCGTGACAAAGAATGATGGTGTAGGTGAGAATGTCCCACGTGACCTCCTCAGGTTTGGTCCCGTCTTTTTGCGTAGTAACGGTCTGCAGACAGACAACTGAATCTCACTGAAGTAAGTAAGATTCCCTCTGCTTGTATTCGGAGGATAGATTTGGGGAGCACTAACCTTTGAAGGAGAGTAGACTAAAAAGGAAACTCCTTGCATAATATGCCACAGAAAGCACAGTTCGTAAATCACAGTTCTGACTGAAAGTTTGATTCTTTCCTCTGTGATATGGCAGC
>NW_024426885.1:77004531-77005337 GCF_017311325.1 Ursus maritimus | reverse complement strand
CTCTTCCCTTCTTCTTCCATGTTTTATTGCTTTCCCGGGGAGCAACCTGACCCTCAGGCTCCGAGTCCTGTGGTGTTGAGAATTCCCTCAGACAAGCACTTTGATTGACATTTGATCCTGGTGTAGTCTCTCGAAGGCAATAAAAGGCTTAAAAAATGTGTCTTCACATAAAGTACCACAAATGAAATTCACATGTGAAAAAATATCCTTGTTTTATTTAATGCTTTAAATTTTACTGGTTGACAGTACGAGGTTTAGATAAAGGTCCCCCCCCCCTTTTTTTTTAAACCACTGGATTGTTAGAAACCCCAAATACAATGGAATGTGGAGCCAATTTATAAGTAACACAAATAGAAAAATCCAGTTTCCATGGTAAGGATGGTCTTCTCACTGGACTTAGCTGCAAAATGCTGTACTTAAAAATTATGAGGTAAAGTAGCCTTAGATAGATTCATTGAGGAATCCAAAAGTGTGGGCCCAGAGTCTTGGTTTTAAATCTCAATTACTAGTGATTTGAGTGTGAAAAAACTAAAAAGTTTTCTTTTCTATAAAATGGGATGTCAATTGTAATATCTCTTGCAGTGTTGAGTGTTCGGGAAGAACTTGTATATAGAGCATCGTTGGGGTTTCCTGGCACTGATTCAACTTTTATTATTACAAAAACACAATACATAATATATTAGACCATTAACAAATGAAGCTCATATCGTAATAGAGACTTTTTTGCAGGGTGAAAGTTTAAGTTCGTCTTTAAGCCATTCTAATAGAAATAAAGACGTTTCTGAAATTTTTTCTTGAAAGAGTGT